>NC_051187.1:110678509-110866009 GCF_015220075.1 Falco rusticolus | reverse complement strand
ATAAAGAGATTTTGTTTTGTCTCTAATGCCATTTTAGTTTCTAGAATTATGTTAAGTGTGCTGCAAAGTGCATTATGTGATATTTCCATTTTGCTGCAAATCATTATTATAAAATGGAAATTATCATGTCCACATTTTGTGTACTTTAATTTACAAGCTGATTACATAAACCTTATTTGAGGATTATCAGAAAATAGTTAACCTTCAAGCATGGAATATTTTATCAATTATACTTTTCCCTCACCAACCACACCAATATTATCACAAGCAAAACACACCTACAGAGTGAGTAGGATTCTCTGCTTCTTAGTTAAAAGACAATAATGATAGTTTTTAATCCAGAGAACAGACAGATGGGCAAAACCACAAGGTATATACTCACCAAAATTACAGACATACAAAATACTTAAATCTGGTTTTAGGCAACTGTAATACCAGCCTTACTTTACAATTGTATGGAATTAAGTAATTAAAAGTTCCTAGAAATGCTGAAAGACTGCTGTTTTTACACCCTCATAATTTTTTTTGTTTAAAGCCTTTTTGTATTTAAGCATAATTTACTTTACAGAAGAAATACAGCATTAAACAATTATTTTGACTTTTCATCTTTAACCTTATATCCCAGAACCCCAAATTGGCATTTACGGTAAACGAACATTCCATACCATAATATCACAACTCAATTTATAAACACTTCCAGTTAAATTTTATTCATAACATTTTCTTTATGTTACTGTACATTATAGAAACTGTTAGTGCTTGGGAATTATTTTTTTTCTCTCCAGAAAACAAGCAGTAATTGAACAATGAATAAAGGTTACTGGGAAAAACAGTTTGTTGTCTACTCACTTCTCTCATGCTTATTATTCCATTTCATTCAAATAACGGTATCTCAATGTACTAACATATTCAACATGGCTATGGTCCAGCCCTACATATGTTCCAGTTACTCTTAAGCCTTAATTAAGGATGTACTACCAGGACTTGAACTTGCCTTTTAGATTTGCAAGTGAAACTAGCTGTGACTTGTGCTAAAACTAGACAAGTATCATTGTAATGAAAGCACATACTGAGAATTCCAAAAGAAGAATTAATCTGGCCGTACTTCTTTCACCTTGAAATTACTAATACATAACTCATACTTTCCCTTTAACTTAAAAAGATGTTTGTTTGTTTAAAGCTCGGCAGAAAAGAAAATAAGTTACTAAATTGTGGTTCAGTCTTGAACCATATAATGCTCCATAAAGAAAACTAGTTCTAAGAAAATACTTTTTAAAATGATTTTTCAGGTAACCAATAGCGATAGATCTATACATTCAGAATAATTTTTATCACATTATTATAGCAAAGTTTAAAAGTCAGAAGAGAATCACCCTGGGTTTTACTACTCTAACAAAACACTACTTTTGACATTCACCCATCCTAAACACTAACACATTTATTTTACCTTTTTTTTGTATTACTTTGGTAAAAAAACAAAAAAAAAAACAAAAAAAAAAACCAAAACAAAACCAAGAAAACCCTGGAAAATCTTTTTTACCTTTAAATGTGACCATAAGGCATTATTTCAAATCACCTGAGCACAGCTGAGCACAACTCAATTATCAAAAATATTTTAAAATACTCAAAAAATGCCTTACCTTGGGGCAGAGCTTCCCCACGCTCCATGCTTGTCTGTCAGAATGTTGATAATTTTCTGTATTAGTTGAGTTGCTGTCACCTGGTCTCGGTATTTTGCCGCCATTATCAAATGATGACACATTTTTTCTTCTTCTCTTTTGTCTGCAGAATATTGGGCACACAGTGACTAGGAAAAAAAATAAAGACTTTATTACTTTGCATTTTAATTATACCATCCAAAGGAACTTCATAATTAATTACTTATACAAAACCCTTGAGAAATAAGAATTAACCCCTTTTTACAGGTTTGAGAATTTGGGCACTGTGCAGCTGCCCACAGTAAATCTGTCCAGAGCACCAAGCAGAGGATCTTGGTTTGTCATTAATTCTTTAACGACATAGTATACACACTCATGATTTAGCACATGCCAACATGTTAGTGGCCTGACTGCATACTAAAACATAGAGGTACCACCACTTTTGCAACAGAGTAGCATTATAAAAACAAAGAGGCAAGTTTCAGAATAACAAACACCAGCGAGCTGGCCACTGCATTCCTATGACTCATTAGATTTGGGCAGCCAACTGTTTACTATTGTTTGTATAAATATATAACTATAAAAACTAAAGAGAAAATCTACATATCTTCAGACAGACACAAGAAAAAATATGTCTAAAGACAACACCAATCTTTACCAGATGGCTTCTTGGAGCTGAGCACATTTGCAGGCCAGCAAGGGAAAGTAAACCATTTTCCTAGCTGTACTACACCTGTTGTATAATCACCACCTGTTTACTGAGGTACTCAAACCCAACTACTAGCAAGTAAGGACCGAAAGTCCCACCTAGAAACAAAACTCAAAACTACAAAAGATTTTGTTACAACATTTTCTGATCATTTGGGGGTTTGTTGATCTTCTGAAAAATTGTTTAGCACAAAACTCAAAGAAATGGCACCAAATTTAGATCACTCCCTCATCAAATCACTGTACATGAAGACCCGCAACAAATTCAAATATCGGTAGAAACAATAAAGGCTTTTCCCCACTTCAGCACTTCTTGTTTCTAATTTCAGGTTTCATCTGGCAATTCCACAGATCACATATGCCAGACAAAGCATTTCAGCCTTTGTCAATGATTGGATTATTCTATGATCTAGTTAGTAGAATGGTCACAAATGTCTGCCTAACAACAAAAAAAAAATTGCTTTTTCTTTGCAAAGCACAGCTGATACAGACACTGGTACAATTATTTCTTAGAGCTTAGATAACAGCACAGTATCATAATGCTTTTTATATTTAAAATGGTAGCAATGCTTTTTCTATATAAATCTATCTATATGTACAAGCATTAGAAAACTGCTGCAAATAAAAATAGGCAGACTTTGAATGTTATTTATGTATATGTATATACTAATATGTCGTATAAAGTGAAAGAAAGATAGGAAGAATGTGGAAAAACCACATGTAAAATAAAATTTGGTGTTGTGCAGATTTTCATAGACATCAGGTAACAAAAATGCACTAACAGATGAATAAATTTTAAAGAGGCATTTTAACAATTTTAATATATTTGCAAATTTCCTCATAATTTTTCCCACAGCTTAGAGCAATGCTCACCTGATGAGCAGACATCCAGGAGGAGTGAAGAATGAGCACAGCTGACTTTCCAAGTCATCAAAAATTGGCTTTTGTACTCCTACAAGAAGCACTCTGCCACCCCTCTTCACAAAAATATGAGATGGCTAAATCATAACCAACACTACAGAAGATTTTTCTAGCTGTTTTTAAATACGGCTGTCTTTTCCAATACATTAATCTATTTTGCACTCATGATGATTCTGAGCTCTTTTCAGCACTTTGTAAATGTTTCATATGCTGTTATTTTTAAGTTGCCTGAAAGGGCAGAATTCTAAAAACAGTGTATAAGGTAAGCTAAGTAGTAAAATGTTTTAAAGTGCTCTTTAATGGATCCTCCTTTACAATTTGAAGAGCAACTTTTCATATCTGACACAAAATCCATAGATATAAATCACATTAGAGGGTTATTCTTTCCCCATTATCAATCTCTGTCTCTTTATGGAACATTAAAGTCACATTTGACCTTAAAACATGATAAAATGGAAATCAAACTAGAGTGTTTTGTAAAAGGTATAATGAACTTGTACCCCTTTTAAAAAAAAGTCTCTTTATGATGTAATTTTGAACACATCCTTCATTAAATACCAAGAAAGATTTTCAAAGTGTAGCTGTGGCATTCAAATGAAGGCAAAAATAGTATTTTATTGTCTTGACAACTTCCATGAAAACAGCATTAGCCTGTTACAAAACGGAAATGTATAGGAGTCCACTTTTCAGCAAATTCAACATTTAATATGAATAGAAATTTGCAACTACCCACCAAAAGACTACCACATACCGCAATCCCATAAAATTATAACATCACTCCAGGAGGGTCTCTTAACCATAGCACACTCTTCACAGTACATATTTTACAAACAAGAACAGAAAGAAGCCACAATTCTGCCAAATATCTGGCACACGTGTGTATAGTTGCTAACATTAAGCAAGTTTTGTAAAAATCTTCTTTGATCATACAGGTGGCTCATCAATTGTTCAGTGGTTCCTATCCATGATGATACATGCTGAATATTCAGCAAAAAAGAAGCGATTTCTATTTCTCTCCCTCTCTCAAATAATTTTTAATACAGGAGCGAACCAAGACTGGCTCCACCAACAGAAATGGAAAGACACCCATCCCAAACTAGCCCGTCACTACTAGACTGTTCTGAAAGCACTAAAAAGGTCTCCATTTCTCTACCATATTTCTTCATTTTCCAGATGCTTTCAAGTTCACCTGATCCACCGTTTCAAGAGATGTAATACCAGGATATGGAACGGCACATGTTAATACTTCACACTATCAGTAAATCATTCCATTTATGCAGAATAAAAATTCAGCTTGATTTCTGTTTGTGCACAAACTCAAAATTATATTTTTACAGTTTTATTTCTTCCTTATTGTTTGATCTCTTGTGCTTACAATATGACCCTGTCATGCTTGAATATGGTTTTACAATCAGATATACTGTTGCATACAAACAAATTTGTCAAGCCTTCCTTCCACTAGTGCTTCGACCTACATCATCTTTGTTATCTGTTTGGGCAAGTGTGTAATGAAAGTATAATTACAAAAGTACTGCAGTCACACTCACAATGAAACAAAAAAATGTTGGAAGAAGAAAAATGTATTTTCATATATATACACTCCACAGGTCATCTACAAGAAGTCTTAAATTCAGTGGCTGTTACACATTTTACAAAGGGGAAATGTATGAAGCAGAATCCTTTGACATAGCATGGAGCAGAGGAAAGACCCTTGCTCTTTACCCTCCATCCAGGATGGAATAGAAACCTTCTCTTTGCTGTTATCACAGAGCACAACAGGGGTTTTTTGCTTTCTCCCATTCCCTGCTTGGACAAGACTACAGACTATTTGAACATGTAGCTTATCTGAAGATTTCTATTTTAAAGGAACAGAAATTCTAAAGGAGCGTAAGGTCTTCCAAAAGGCAAGTTATAGATATGAAAATACAGTATATTCTGTATGCAGGAAATATTCCAAAAATACTATTGCAAAATAGCAACAAAGTGAATTGGTCTATCCTGCCTGTCTGTATTTCAGTGAAGAGGAGGATTAGTGTTTTCGGAATTATCTTTGATATTTATAAAAATGTCAAGTAAAAGTTTTTCTCTGCATGGTACCATCTGCATGTACACCTTTGCAGTCCCAAAATTACAATGCAATGCTTTCTACAAACTACAAACAAGTTTAATAGTGTAGGGTTTTTAAAAGCAATATCGCACTTTTTTACTTTTATTCTTCAACTCTGAGACCACTGAACACTTTTACATATGCCTGTTCCTTTGTCTAATTTGGCTAAAAGCGATTTGCTTTATGAACAACTTGTCTCAGAGGATATCATTTAAGAGGAAAAGTCATCCATAAGATAAGGCATAGTCTTGCCACTAATGCAAACTCCCTACAAACAAGGATATTTTAAGTAAATGAAAGAGCTCCTCAGTCCTCTGCTTTCACAGATCTTTGCACTTGACCTCTGACCTGAGGTTTAAAGTCTGGACTAAAAATGCTACCCAGGGAAATCTTACAAAGACTCCTGAATAAGACTTAGAAAAATGAAAGCCTAAAACCTCAACAGCGAACAAAAGTCAACCAATGACAACATCTGACAGACACCGTCAATTCTGAAGTGATGCCTCTGTCATCCAACGACTCAAAGTATTGATTTCTCTCAGCATGAAAAAAGCTTAAGCCAATGAAATAGATATAGCATCATCCCCCCGATAATAGCCATCAAGGTTAACACCAGCAGAACACTTATCAAAGTATCTCTTCTATTTCTTCTTGTTTTAATGGACTGAACACAATTCAATGGTTTCTCATCTCTGCAACCCACAGTTTTCCAAACCTCATTTATCCACTTTTCCAGCCTTTTATCTGATTCTAAGATTAAAAACAATCTGCATCTAAATCAACTGTTTGTAATACAAGTATGTGTGTGTGTATAAAAAAAGTGGGTTTATAGCCAGGCATTCCTGGGGAAAACAAACATGCATTTAGAATCACAAGGGGGAGGGAAAAACACCCCACAGTTGACTTAGATCACACCACACATCAAACACAGACTGTTAAAACTATAGTCATGACCAGAAAAAAACCTACCACAATCAGTTTGGGTTAGTGATTAGAGAGAAATGCAAGGATCTCAAGACACATCTGGTTTTAATCTGTGCTGAGTCAACAGCTTTATTTTTTACCTTTTGGTCTCACAGTATTAAGCTTTAGTAAACCCAACTAAACACTAGGCAACAGCATTTTTACTGAGATTGCATCTTTCAAATGAGCCAAATTTTGTACAGTAGGTAAACGAGACACTAACAAGAGTTCAACTGAATACAAAACCAACTGACAGCATAAATAATAAACAGAGGCAAACAACATCAGATACTACAGTATCCATTAGCACCAAATACATAGTAGTTTGTTGGGTTTTTTTTTTACCTTTTACTTTTATCTAAATGATGTTATGTGTTAAAGTAGCACCCTTGGATCACAAAGACACAGCTTCACACAAACAAGTGCAAGTTCTCACCTCTTGCTAGAAACCAGTATTTGCTATATGCATCCTACATTATTCTAATGTTCTAACTCCCTAAGCATCACTGCTAACCGTTGGCATAAACAACATAGAGGCAAATTATCCTTTTGAACCCAAGAAGCCAGTTCTTACTGTACATATGTCCAAATGCTTCACATTCAAAGCATGTCCTAGGATAGACACTTTCCTCCCTCACTCTATGGCAAATCCAGTTTACGTCTGCAGTCCCTCCATACTGTTCTTGCTTTAAAACTGGCTAAGATCCTACAAACATACTTGGGCATTATATTTGTGATTCTTTGGGTGCACATCTTCCAAATACAAGGTGTTTTTCAAGCTAGAAATAATCAAAGTACAACTCCCCTATGCTCTAGTAACAGTAAAGCTCAGCACTTCCGCGTAGGTGGCTCTGTACTCTCAGATTAGTTATTAAGCAAAGAAGCCAGTGATGATTTTTAAAGCCATTTCCCAACACACTGCATCAACCTTGTGACATTCACCTGCTTCAGCACTATCATACAGATTAGTACTGTATTTACCAAAGACCTGCCAGTCCAATGCAACAAATGAATTAGATCCACAACTAACTTCTGGAACTGACCAAGTCACTTATAAGGAGCATCCACGCTGTCCAGCAAATGAGACATACTCATATGATCTAAGGATTCACTACACATACTTAGCGAGGGCCATATTAAGGTTGCAGTCCTCTGATTTTTCCTTTCTGTTGGATACACGGTTTTTTGATCTTTCCATGTTGTCGTTTCTATGCAACTTAAGTTTTTAAAAGGGGAAAAATACCTTTTCATCCGGTGAAAACATATAGGTAAGTCTCAAAGTGGGCCAAACACAAAGATTTCCATCATTTCAACCAAAGCCAAGCAGTGTTTAATTGTTCCCTCACCTGTAACTAGTAGTTAAAGATGTGTAAGCAACTTGTTACTGCCAGAAGAGAAATAAGTATGTGGTTTGAAAGGTACAGTGGAGGCTGCCCTAGGGAACTGTCCCAATTCTACCTTCAATGCTCCTCAGCTTTTCTTTCTGTTCTTCTTTCATGGGCAGGCTCCATCTCCCCTTACCCACCAAAACTTTGCCTTCTGTTCTTGCTGTTAGTACCTTACTCTTGCAATAGCATCGGGACACTTCCTCCCCTCCGTACAGTATGAACGCTAAGTGGAAGTAGGGGAAATAGTTATCACCCACTGCAGTGGCGGTGCTGTCAGCTCAGGAAACATTTGCCAAATAAGTCTTGCTGTGGCTTTCAATCCATTCTTCAAGATCTTGTAAAAATCTTTGTTTGACTAGAGGACAGATGGCACATCTCCAATAAAGCCCAACAAACTAAAGCTCTGAAATGTCTTCAGTTCACTAACTGTGACCACCACCTCTCCAACTGCCTTTTCCACCGAGGCACAGTAAGGATCCCTGCTACCTGTAAGGTAGGTAAGAAAGCAGTGCAGCAGTTTTGGCCCCAGCAGCCAAATGACGACTTCCCCAGGATTCAGATTCCCAGACACCCTACTGCCAGCACAGTTCTTTTACAACTTACAACACCAAGACTTGGCACAGGAGTGACACTTGAACAGATTCAAAGTCACATGCAGTTCAGATGGCACAGATAAACCTTAAATGAAGTCTCCAGGAGCAGGTAACACACACTACTGAGTATTTTTGAACAATGCAACTTACTAATTAAGAAGCCCTTAAAGGTACTACCATAAACAGCAATTTTTCACAAGTTTTGCATCAGAAGAATTCTGAATAATTTTTCATAATGGGGCAAAAGGTACACTACTGGCAGTGGGAAAACAATAATACCTCAAAATATGGAAAAAATTGAAAATCTCAATGAAACAAAAAGATGTAGCATTTTTTAATGTTTTAATTTGGAAACATTTCACCAGCCTTCTTTTCCAAAACAAGAAAAAAAAATATCTAAACCTTAAAGTAATTCAACCTCTGAGAGCACAAAGAATTGAAAAGTGTAGCCACAATGATTCAGATAAGCAGATAAACAAAAAGGTAATTTGGAACCTTATTACAACATATCTTGTCCGACTTTAATCTATACATGTGGCTTCAGCCTCTGACTGTAACAAAGTGAAAGGCATCTGCATGAGTTAAAATTCATTAATTTCTATAGCTCTCAAAGACACAGCTATAAATACCTAAGTATATTAGTATTTAACACATGACTTATGTTAATTGTCTCAACACCTACCTTACAGGAATGTGTATTCCTATATAGGACGCATTTTTATTACTATATAAGAACTCACATTCATATTATAGGTAGAATATAATGCAAAAATAATCAACATATCCTTGCTGATTTTGTTATTTATTGTTTGATATTCCTGCTACATGACACTCACTAAATTTCCTTATGAATTTGTAAAACACATGCAAACCGAATTCATTTCCAGCCAAAATCTCTACATAAACAGTTTCCAAGATTGTATAAAGTTGCAGATTTCCAAAAGACAGAAAGATTAGCCCCTTGAGATATTCCTGTAGCCTGGGGTCTGTGTTTGCATTTCTATTTTCAACATAGTTCCTCTCAAGCACTCTTCAGCTTTCCCCATTTAGCGTCTGATTTGAGAACACAGCTCTGATTTTAATCCAGGAGCTTCAGAATACATCAAAATATAACAACTCATGAACAAACCACATTCATTTGAGATACCAAGATATTTAGGCATAATGGTTTCCTATCTCACCATGACTGGTTGCATGCCAATGACCAGCACATCTCTAATAAGCTTCAGTGCTCTGGATACCGCTGGCTTCAGACCTCAGTGTGCTCAAGATGTCACCTATGATGCCTAATGCAGAGAAAGGGGCAGGGGGGATAGATTTACAGTTTGCCTTTCTATAACTTTGTTCTGTACTCTGATAACAGAATCAAAAGCATGTTTTGAAAGTATTCTACGCTGTATAGCAGTCTAGTACTCATGAGACATTAAGAACAAAGGTAAAAATACCATCCACTCACAGTAAAAATCAATGTATACACAGAGACACATAATGGTAACTAAAGTAGATGTAGGAACAAATCACCTATGTTCTGCACCAGCAACAGAAACAGCTATAAAAGTGTTCTGTGCTGTATTTTGCAAATCTTTTGTGAAACCTCAGCTATGAAACATTTGGACATGAACACAAACACACGACCCAAAAGGTAACCTATCTGCCCTTCACCAAATTCTATCATGCTTGCTCCAAGAACTAATTTAGTGAACTTGATCTCTGACAGTTCAGGACCTTTTCAGCCTCTCACAACAGAGAATTATCACCTTGACTGGCACACATCCTTTGAGCAACACTGCTAAATAGGACAAAGATGTGTGCTGCCAAAGCATTCCTTCACACACACACACACTTTTTGGTTTTGCCATTAAGTCATTGCACCTTCATCTGTACCTGCAGAAACACTTCAATTCATTATTAAGGAAAAGTATTAAGGGCTTTTTTGTTTTTTGTCAGAGGAATTTCAAATGACTATCGGAGAATCTATGAAAAAAGGAGGATTATATGGGATTTTAGTAAAAATTCTATTCAAAAATAACATGTTCAGTGCTGCCAATTCACAAGTTTCTAACTTACACTCCAACATTGCTCTTTACTTTATGGCAAACTAAGATTCTTGAGAGGCTTATTCTTTGGAGGACCAAGTATTTTAAAAGCAGAATATTTTGATTAAGATGATAATGAAATGGCAAAGATTTAAAAAAATTAAAAATCCAGAAGCAAATGGTAAGGATTCTTAAAATATGGTCTTTTATAGTAGTTGTTCTTTAAAATCATTCCTAGCCATTTGTTAAGCGGTCGATTCCGGTTTTAGTTTAAGCTTTGCCGTAACTTAAAACCTCCTATCAGGACTCCTGTAACCAACTATGAAAAGCAAACTAAGCAAACTATTTTAATTTTTCCCACTCCTTTTTTCAGTAGTTCGTTTTGCATCTCATTCCAACTAACACATAAGTTTTTTTTTCCTTTGTGATTGGTCCTCATGCACTTACATAAATCTATTTTGGAATTTCAGAACAGCATGACATAGGTATCAATAGCTGTGGGGTTTAATTAACATTTTGTATTCAGAAAAGTTCTACCATCCTTGAAAGGTTGACATTTGGCTCCAAAAATTGTTGGGGGATGATAAATGAATTTCTTTTCAAAACTGTGTGATTTTATTATCCATAAAAAGGCAGCCTTGGAAATATTCTGACTATTCCAAATGTGACAAGACAACAGTCTCTGCTTTAATTTACAGCAGTCAAAGTTAAAAACACTCATTCATACAACTCTAGATCCTTATACTGAGCAATATTGGAAATATGACTAAAAATACTCCACAACAATTGCTTTAAAATTTATATTTTTCTTGCTCACTTGGTTAAAATGAAAAGACTGCAACGACGCAAGAGTCAGTAGTAGTTGCAATACAGATGCTGCCTTCAGAGAAATTAAGTACTATGCAGCACCAAGTGGTTTCTAGTGGCATCGTCCTTTGTGTTGTCAACATTGGAAAAGGGCAGGGCGGGAGGAGAGAGGATATTCCATAAACTTATTCATTTACACTTACATAAGAACAACATATAAGATAAATTTAATAAGTTTTCTAAATACCAGAACTTGTTAAACATCCTGTTCCAAGGCTCAGATGTTCTTGCAGAGTTTAAAGTTTGGCGTTGTTTCAGTTCAGCATGCAAGGGTTTCCTGTCTGGTTGGGTTTTTTTAAATAGTATGAAGGTGTTTTTATACTACCCCTCAATAACAGCTATCAGCATTTGTTACAAACAACTCATGGACATTGGTGTAATGGTACAAAACAGATTACACAGTCCAACTGCACAAATCCTGCTTAACTAGATTTCACTAATTGACTTTAATTCAGTGTAAAATAATAAATTCAATACTTGGAGCTCATTATGTTTAGAGCACAACAGCCACACAGGATAAAAAAGCAACACAAATTCTGTGGATTTTTAAAGGAAGAATGTGAGATTTGATGTGAATTACAGTTCAGTCATTAACATTATAAATACTGAAAGAAAGTACAGTGACTAATCAAAATCACCAGCCTCCACCAAGCATGCAAAAAAAATGACAGAAACTACTGAAATGACATAAAATATTATATAAAACATATGTGACAGTTATTGGACATACAAAAAAGCCACACAACAACATTTCTGAGACACTTTTAACAACTTCAGTTACACTCTAGCCAATAACCTACTTTTAATATCCCAAATTTCTGAGTAGCTCCAAACAACTGCCATTCAAAAATAACTTGAGAAACATTCCTCCCTCCTCTGCTGCCGACCATATGAAATTGCCTTGCAAAACAGTGTTGGTCCAATGCTAAGGCTGCTGACAACTTCAAGACTATCAACAACTACTTAGAAATGAGATATTTGGGGTTTCTAACAAGCAGTGTAGGAAAAAATAAGCAAAAATATTTCAGAAGTCTGAATATCTGATTGTTTTAATCTGTAAATATTTAACAGATTCAGGACTAATGGCAGCATAATTTAGAGATGTCTATAGGTGGCATAATATCATCCTGGGGCTGAAGGCCAGCATAGAGCCAGCACAGCTGAGGATGACCCTGTTCTGCTGATGGTAGCGGAGAGAGGCTGCCCCAAGATGAGGGCCAACCCCCCACCCTAGCACTGCTCACCACCTTGCTGTAGCCTCCTTGACCCTTTCCAGGCCCCCAGCCATGGGGTAGGTGGGCTTCCCTGCCTCAGGCTGGCCCTGGCTCCATGGCCTACTGGGGGGGGGGGGGGGGGGGGAGGTCTGTGCTGGTCCTGGCCGCCCCCACCCCCCCACGGGCTGCCCTGCTCTTCTCATGGTGGGTGGCAGGTTGGAGATGCATGGTGAGATCCTGCCCAGGAGGCTGTGGTACTGAAGTGGGTACCCAATTTACCCCCACTGAGGGGCACTGCCAGTCGTTGTGGCACCCTGACAATGTATGTTAAGTCTCTGGTCCCACATGACAACAAAATTTGTTCCACAATTGCCATATATTCTCTATAATACAATAACCCATCTAATAACTCGGCATTTAGTTTGCTTTGTCTGCCACCTTCCTTAAATATTTCAAAGCAAGAATTGGCATTGGTGATGAAAGACGGAACCTCAAATTGCTCTAGGGCAACACACAGTTCAGTATAGTCCGAATGACGTTTAAATCTCAAGTTTCCACAAGGACAAGCAGGGAGAAGGATGAAAGGAACATGAAAATCTCAGCATCCTTTCTGTCATAACCTTAGCATTACTACTTGGACCCAGAATTTGTTCCAATAAATTTTTTTACAAAACCCACCAATATCTTGGCACTAGGGCACAAAGGAAAAAGTGTAACGATGACCAAACACTTGCACTGCTCATCATTATAGTCACTATCACCGCCTTCAAAGTTCTACTTCCAGGAGATACCTAAATCTTTTAGGATGGCCAGAAATCTTCAAAGATGCATTTTCTAAAAAAGTAAATTAGTAACAGGGACCTAGAAAAGTGAGCAGGAAAAAGGTGGAAGGGAAGAGGGGTGAGGAGAGCATCAGGAAATTGATCTTCCTTGTGTAAAACAGAACAATGAGGACAATTTGGTTTTCTGAATGCTAAGACATTTTAAGGATTGACTCTGCCACTTCCAGTAGGATTGCAGATTAACAGTGACATCCCGAGATCTCTAAGTCACTTGGCAAGTTCCCTGACACAGTGATCATCTGAAGAGCAACTTAACTGCCTGATAGATCTTCCTTTTTGTGATTTGACCATCTCAAAGGGATTGGCTCAGTTTTCTCCTGTTTAGGTCAAAGAGAAAAATCAGTAGGTAGACTCATTCTGTAAGCATTTCTATAAAAGAATCAGATGAAGCAGGAAGAAAAAGATTCCAAAAAATCTACTACAGTGATTCCCATTTAAAAGCTAATATAGAAAAGTTCAAATGAAAAGCTGGACTGCAAAGCAGTGAGACAGAAGTGGCGATGTGAACGGACCTTTCAGTTTGTGTTAGGAATTCTGCTTAGTGCAGTCTTGTTCTCTTTCCTGGAAAACTGTAGAGGTCGACTTAGAGCAAGAAGCTACCTTTCTATAAGATTAGGAGTGTCACCCTTGGCTGGGGGTGGCTTTACAGTTTTCCACCATTTCCCTCCCTGGATCCCAGACAGACTTCAAGCCCCATCTACAACAAAATAAAGACATTTTTAGCAATTTAATTGTAAAATACTTATTTAAACAATTACTCCTTAATCAACCATTACTCATGGAGGTATTTATTTCAGCACAGTCACTATATTTTGTATTCAGAACAAAGCATTCTCAATGAAAGGCTGAAGCTTTCATTGGAATGAGAAAAATCAATTCAGGATAAACTATTACACTAGGTACAATATTTTGCCCAAGTTCCTCCTCAATAATACTCCAATAAATGAAGGTGAAAAATACTGTATGTGACTAAGAAATATAGGTAACATTGAAAATTTTAACTGTAAATGCCTTCAGGCTCTACTGATGAACTTTTCTAAACATCTCATTATCTTAATGCATATGTTTAACTTCCCACATTGCCCCAAAGTTGATTTTCATAAGTCACCTTCCTGAACATCAAAATATAAACCTGCATGAATCAAACTTTTTCATGCCTAAATGAGAAGACTGCATTAACTACAAGACTACGCGTACTACAATTTGAATGCTAACAAGAGAACGACCAGTGTATCCATAGCTTCCATAATCAAGAAGCCATAAGTTAAGGCAAGTAAAGACTCAAAACTATGGACTAGATTTACAATACAGACTTCTATGGGGTCAGGCATGCTGTCTTTTATGCACATTCAAACCTGTTCTGGGGTTGCAGAAAACTCTAACGTGAAGATACTCAGTCTCCCTTTCTTTTATAAAAGTATTAGTGTGTAAGGGCTTTCATAAATCCTCCAGATAAAAAGTGGACTTTACTTTCCAAAGCTGATAAGGGTCAGAGTTTTAAAAATAAAATAACTACATTCAGCTACAGACAGTAGTTTCATGGGGCAGTAAAGGAAAGCACGTTGCAGGTACACCAACTTGTGTGTGGTATGTTTTCATACAAACAGCTGCAGAACAAGCTGCCTTCACGGAGTCACTTCAAAGTCTTCATTTCTACCATCAGCCATTATGAAAAAAAAATATATAAATTTTACAAGTAACACATATAATAGCATCCTAACACATGTATGCACTAGTCTAACCTGCTAACCAGACCTGCAGAGGTTTCACATGCAATCCAGCTATAGTCAAGTGGGACTGGGCTTTATCCCAAAAACCTGAACTCAGGTCAGTCATAAGCAGTATTTGCAATTCTGGTTCTTTTGCCAGGAAAAGGCAAATGAAAAAACAAACATGCAGAAACAGAACTAGAATATAGGGAAATACTTTACGGTTTTGTAAAATATTCAATTCGTATTACAAACAAGCTACTCACATAAAAACAACAGCTTTGAAAATTAAATTGTATTTGAGAGAATACTCAAGACTACTGCCAAAAGACTGTCAAATACATCTGGGCTATAAATGACAATATGTTGGATCAAAAGTTAACACCCATTTAGCAATCAGATGCATATTTCATCCTTAATGAAGGCCTGAAAAGAAGAGTTCACTTTATTCTGAATGCAGGTATCAAAGGAGATCTCACGAAGCAACATAGGCGCATCATCTAAGGATCTTTTTCACATTAAGAATCCTATTAGAAGGAAAACACTAAAAGGTAATTGAATTTCCCTCAGTTATCTTCATCTCTGTCAGCTCCTGCTACAATAACTTACTCTCCAGAGCAGAGATAACTCAATTCTGTCCAGCAAGCATATGTTATGAATCTCCAAAGCAAACTTGTCTAAATCATTCTGGTCTTCTATCAAGGTTGGCTGTGGATATGAACTCTGACAGAAAGCAAACAAATTTATTTTTATCTTTTCAATAATTCACTTGCCTGTGCCTTGATGGAAGAATCTAAAGACATAAATGTTTCCACTAATTCTGGAATTATAAAGACTGGCTGAAAATGTTTTATCTGGAAGTTAATGCTATTATAAACTGTTTGATTCACCCTTCTGTTTTAGCAGAAACAAAAAAGTGTGTTACAGCAGTTTCAGGGTCCTGTAGCTATACAAAACCTAAAACTATCATCTCTTGCTGTGATTGACATTTTTTTCAGAATGGTTTTGACATTTATATTTTCATTTTCAGTGAAAATGTTAACTTTATAAATAATAACAGAAGTATACTCTTAACTTCTTATTTCATCAAAGCTCTTAAACATCAGTAAGTGCAAATTCTCCACTCATATGAGCAAACTACTTATCTAGACCAACATCAAAAAAGAAAAGCAAAACCTAAAGTAGCCAAAAGACAGGTAAATTACAAGAATCAGAAAAGCTCCTTCCAGAAAGAGGGGAGAGAAAATACTAGATAAGGTTCTGGTCAAACTAACAGTAACAGTACAATTCCCGTCAGTTTGTGATCTTTTCAGGTTGTTCAACACAAGTTAAAAAAAAAAATATCTGAAGAATGACTGAATAATGAAGTGACATAGTTTGTTGCTGATACTATGGTATTCAGAGCTGTATTATCACAAAGCAGCTGTGAGGAACTGGAAGGGGAGCTTGGAAGACCAAGTCATTGCAGTAATAAAAACAGCACAGGAACATCAGTGTAGATAGAAGAAAGGTAGGAAAGAATCTAATTTTACATACAAAATTATGGACTCTGGATTCACTTTTATTTTCACTCCTTTTTGCCATAATGAGATGGTATTATCAATGACAGATAGTTCTATGAAACCATTGGCTTTGTACTGGATATTCAACAAGCACGCAGGAATCAAGTAAAGAATTAGGAACCACTGGGAAAAGAACAACACAGAAAACATTGTCTATTAATAAATTCCTGGTGTGTACCCACCTGGAATGCTAGGTGCAGTTTTGGGAGCTTCATCAGGAAATATGAAAGAACTGAGAAGCATTTTGCAATGATTCAAAATTCATATCACTGATACAGAAGGAATAATGATGTAACAGTAGGATTTTTCAAGGGCTGGGGCAGGGTGGGGTGCAGGGAGAGACAACTCAGGAGGGATAACAGCATTCTGTAAAATCATGTGGTATGAAGGACCCTTTCCAGGTGAGTTGGCACAAATGCGTTCTATAGATTCTTACAACATTAGATGAAGTGAAACAGGCCAAAGAGATGGGGAATGCATGCTGTGAAGGTCGTGTGTGATAGTTTCCCAAGAGCTGGTAAACTCTAGGGATTGGCAGTCTTGTTGAACCTACAAAACATGATCAATCCAGAATACTACGTCTGCTGAATCTATACACCACCGCAAGCACATGCCAGTACCAGCACCAGCTTCTATGACTCAGTCAACATCCAAGACAGCGACGGCTACCCTACACAAAGAATTGTATATGTATCCCCATGCAGCAAGGACCTTCTGCAGGACTTTCTGAAGCTACTGGAATAAACTCTTCATGACACTGGAGTGTACAGCTGGAGTCAGGCTCCTAACCGTAAGCATGTGATGGCATTGTGTGTAGTTATCAGCTATTAACAGTAACAGCTTTATTCTATTAATTAAAACAGTATAATGAACAGAAGGTGTTCTAAGAAATACTGGCTGTGATCTGCACCTCCCCTGCAACCTGACTCGCTACCAGGGAAAAGGCATTTTGCAATACAACAATGAAACCAAGATGCCAGTACACTTTGCAGTTAACTCAGTGCAACTCTTGGCAAAAGTCTATGTGGATTCAGAGTTTTACTGGGCAAGTGGGGGAATAATCCCTGAAGAGGTACTGGGCACATGGCTGTCATTTCTGGCGAGCAAGAATCAGAAGTCACTTCAAATTGCAGAAGAGTGGGAGTGTATTCTGGAAAAATGTTTCTATGTTCACCCTTGTAATAAGCTCTTCCTTAAGTATTCACAGTTTGAGGTAGGATACTAGGATTGATAACAGACTTCTCAATGTGATTAGTCTTGTTCATCCATGTTGCAGTAGGAATCAATCTTCTAACAACAGAAGCAGGGTGTAACTACTAGGATGATCTAAAGTATGCAGATACCGCCTTAGAAGAAAAAAGCCTAGAAGACTATAACTTAGCCGAGCAAAATGACGTAATACGGGATAAATAATAGATTAAAAAAGTTAAAATAAATGAATTAAAAAAACTAAAGAAAAAAGACCATTGAAGCTAAAAGATAATGACCACAAAATAACAAAATGTTTGCTGAATACAAGTAAAAATAAATTAGAAAAAGTTTACAACTGAGCAGAATATTTAAGTCCAACTTGCCATTTGGAATAGTGAGAAAAAATACCTTCAGGTATTCAGACCCTGAAGATCTTTTGTGACCTTCTTAGAACCAATAACAGAATTATTTCAATATAATGTCTTATTTAGATCAAACCAACTTAAAAAAAGCACGCAGTAGAGACGTGTACTCTCACCAGTGGTTTTTCTTCAAAGCTAAACAACTCCTTAAAAAGGTACATAAATAATCCAAGTTATCTTAGAACAAGAATTTTAGGGGAAAATCTCCAATCAAGCACAGTAGGATCTTTGCTTTGTTAATGCCAGAAATTTACACTCTGTGTACACTATATTACTTCAGTCAAGAGTATTTTAAAATCACTACCTGGCATAAGCTACCATAAAAGTCTGTACATGAATAATAAACAAGGTAAACACTACTGATTTATTTTTCATGAATAGGTGAGAACAACATTTCTGATAGGAACATCTAAGTTGAAGCAAGAAAATCCTTAGTGAGCTAGTTTAGTTTTCATACTATGAACATAAAAAGATACAGCAAACATGGAAAATGTTTTTATGGACAACACAAAAACTGTATAAGAAGATACAATATCAGGGGTTCAAAGGAAACATATTCCATCCATGAAAAGGCTTTTTAAAAGACAAAAACACTGGAATGATTAAGGTGCAGAGGAAGAAGGCTGTAAGAAAATGGCATTCTTCAAGAAATCTGTTCAAAGAAGGGAAACAGAAAAATATGTTAACCATGGCATGTAAGTTTTAAAAACAGAACGAAGCAGGCCAAAAGAGTTTGATGTACACTTATATAAAAGGCATAAAAGGCAGTAATAAATTATTTTCAAACAAATTAGGAGCAGTAGGCCCGTTAAGGTATCTCTGTAGAGCTAATAGAAGATCAAAGGATAAAAAGAGCTCTTGGAACACAAGACCACCACAGAGAAGTGCTAGCAGAGAAGTTATAAAAGAAAACTGACAAGTGACCAACTGCTAGGACCAGACGATATTCACTCAGGTGATCTAGAAGAACTCAGGGATAAACGCAGCTGAGCCATTAGCTACAGCGTTCTTGCTCAAACTGCCTCAGTGCCAGCAGAATGAAGTATGCCAAATAGACTCTGGAAGACATGGCAAAAGTCTGAAATTTATAAAAGGCAAATTAGTAGCTGTGTTTAAAGCAAAAAGCAAACCGTGGAACAAACACACTGGCAAAACTCATCACTGCTTTTGTAAAGGGAAGTCATGCTTCATTACATTTCTTTCAACAAGCCACTGGAGACACAGACAAGAAATAAAGCTCGCTAATAGAATGCCAAAAAAATATTTAAAGAAAGGCAGGGTGTGGTAGGGCATATGGAAACATCTTTATGTTGATAAAAATTGATTAAAACAAAGGAAATGGGTTTTAAAAAAAAGAATAGTCTTCAAAGTGGAGGGAAATCACCAATTCGGTGGTGATTCCAACACTGTGTTTAGAAATGGCAGAGTGTGGAAAAGGCATCAAGTTTTGCTAATAGCTCTAAATAATTCCAGGTAGTAACAACAGCAATCAAACATGGAAAAATGCTAATGCAGTGACTAGGAGATAAAACAACAGGTGAAATTCATATAGGGAGCTGCAAATCTTTGTCCAAATTGTCATCCCCGCCACCTGAGTAGACCCAAGGAAGCATCCCTATGTAACTGTGCTGTTCTTACACTTGTCCCTAGGCATGTACTTTAGTAGAAACACAGTGCTGAGTTTGACGGACTTTTGGTCTAACTCAGTATAGATACTCTTGAGTCTCAGCAAACTATTCATCTGTGAAACAGTAGAACAACATTATTAACATTAACGCATAAAAAAAAGCATGGAATTTCAAAGTGGATTGTGTTAACCTCCTAAATGATTTTGGATACTCTAAAGAAAGTTCAAGTTATTCAAGTTTAGTGCCAGATTGTTTCATATTGCAGAAAATTAGCAGAACCTCTGGCTCTGTAATACCCCAATAACTAAGAGATCTTCATCTGATTAGTTGAGCAATTCTGATCCCAAGTCAGTATTCACAAAGAATTATCTGTGATAAATGGAACTTACCTATAGAAATACTGCACATATTAATATAAGACCAGACATCAGTACTTCTGTACTAGTTTTCTGAACACATGATCACTTCGAAGTAACTCAGTAAGCCGCTGCTGTGGAAGAGATAATCCACAGCATAGACTATTATATTTTACTCACTTCTTACTGTGTATGTTTTTACTTTAAGAGTTATTTTTTCAAAGAAGTTAAGTAACAAGTGTGATGCTTAGAATTTGTAATTAAAAAGAAAAAACAGAAACCAATTCTAATAAAGCGCCATTTGGACATTACCTTATTTACACTGATTAAGCTTGCAAGCATGCAGTAATTATTCTGGATTTTGTGTGTTACTTAGCTAGCTAGCGAGCTAAACGATTTTAAAGAAACAAACAAAAAAGCCAAAAAAACCCCCACCGAACAACACCCTATAAGCCTTATGATTATGAATTTCACAAAAAAAAAAAGATAAGGTCCACTGCCACAGCAGTTCAAAAAGAAATGTTTCTTCCCAGGCTACCAGAAGATGGATCTCTGCAGAAGCATACAAAGACACGCTCCCTTCTTCTTATTACCCTATTTTCTTCATGCCTATGCTCTTTCAATTCAGTCATTAAAGTAGCCAGGCAAAATTACAGGAATTGAGTCTTAGGTTCCTTCTGGCAGAGGTGTGTTTTTTGTTTTGGTTTTTTGGTTTGGGTTTGTTGTTTTGGGTGGGTTTTTTTAGGTTTCCAGGGTCTACAAATACTAGAACAACAAGAATTCCAGAGAATGTTCTGCTAAGACTTCCAGAGCCACGGAGAGTAGATTAATTAAGATAATTGATAACTCTCTAATGAAAATAATCAGCTGTAACAGCACTTACAAGAGGGGGTAAAAAGTTTTTAGAACAAGGGAAAGTTTATCATTCACAGGAAGTGATAAATAAGTAATGTGTTAATTATATAAAAGGAGAGAAAAAAGGCCATAAAAAGTTAAAACCTCATATAGCTAATATTGTAAAATGCTGTGCAGAAAAGACTCATATCCTCATGAGATTCCTCAGTTTTTTTCAAATTACACTTTGTTTGTAAATGAAACAGCACAGATTACAAGAGGTGAGTCTCAACAACATTCTGCCACTCATCAATTGTAAAGCAATAAACTTCATTAGCATCAGAGAAACGAGAGTAATTTTTATATTAAATAACCAGTTATGAATCTATTTCATTTCCATAATTAATACGATTTGAAAAGCCCAATAATACACTGATACTTACTAATTTAATTCTTCACATAGTTTGTCTCATGATTTGCCAAAAATACTACCCAAAAATGGTAATGAAGATAGCATCACTTCTTGTTTCATTAGAAAAGTCTATATGAGCAGTTGTAAAATAAATTTTCTTTCCAGCTGCTTCAGAAACAGTATTATTGTATCTTTTTATAGTATAGCTTTTAGACATATTTCTGTAATGCATTCTGATTTAAAATTGAGATATAACAAAAGAGATGTCACAGCATTCCAGTGCAAGTTTGCATTCCTTCTCCTCCCACTGTTTATTAAAGCATAGTGAAAGCGAAAACACAATTTTTCACTCCTCCTTTCATAATCAGGCAATAGTTTACCCCAACACTTTCCAGAGCACAGGGAAAATGTTATAATGTTCAAACAGAAAATTAAGTTGTCATTTCAGTATCCTTTGACTCACATGAGACAACGAATCTTAAAAATTGCCACCTCAGGAATATGAGAAATTTAATTTTCCAGTTTGGGGCTTGTCAACGTATTGCAGTAGAACAAAACTGGTCAGTCCTCCAATGGAAAAAAAAATATTCTTCCATGCTCAGCACTCTGTTGAAGAGTTTATAATATGAAAAAAAAAAGTGTTTAGAAATTAAAAGTCAAAATTTTTCTTCCTTCTACCAACAGATGGTGCTAAGATGCCTAACCTGCCCAATGCAAAGGGCAGCATTTGTTTAAAAATCTAAACTTGAGAGAGAGTTAAGTCCATTCATAATGAAATGTGTAAAGCCTTATTACCCTATTTCTATAAGGGTATAACTAACTACCCTTGTGCTTCCACATACAATCTTTTGAACTATAACTTTTGGTTGTGTTACTACAGGACACCTACAACTCACACTACCCATTATCTTTGTATGTTCTGTAAAGATTCATTGCTTATAACTCACACCACTAGACAGAACACCCATGGAAATTATTGCAAAATCTTTTGTTCTAATAAATGAGTTCATTACCATTGTGTGGAATGACCTTCATGTAGAAGGATGTTGTAAGAACGTCAGAAAGATTTTTTTGATGCACCAGTTCTGTAACAAAGCAGCTTTTGCTAAAAACATTGGAAAATTACATGAAGAATAGGGACTCAGTCAAGGGTTAAAACTTTCCTTCCCACAGTAACCGTTTGTTACACACAGAAGTAACAATCATCTACAGAAACTACAAAGACACCAAATACCATTTCATAATTGCTTCAAGGGCTCTCAAACATTCTCTTTGACTCATGGGTATTCTGCCAAAATTGATTTGCAGTACTTTTTAGTTACTTCCTCTGATAGAATAACATCTTCTAATATTTAATGCTTAGTACACCAGAGGGGAAAAGGTGCAGAATACACAAGATTATCAATCAACAGAACAACAGAACCACTGAATTTTGTCTTCTGCCAAGGAAACAAAAAGCAAATAGCTACAGTCAAGCCACTATTGGAACGCTTGCCTAGCCTTGCATCTTATCTCTGTCAAGGCAATACTTCTATTAACATTAACGTTCATTTCTCAGCATGAGCCATGAAGTAAAACATTCAGTTTATTACACATAGCCTGTAAATTGATACTGAATAAGAATTAAAACTGTGAGGAAGTCCAACTCTTCTGCATGAAAAAACATAACTGAACAAAAAAGGACAACAGATTTTATAGCAGCTGGAAATGCTAGATTTAATTATTGGAGAGAAATCATGCAGAGAAGTTAGCTGCCTAGCATGATTTATAACAAATGCAAAGGGAAAGTCATGTGAAATACTCAGTTAATCAACAGAAACGGCCAATTACAAGAATGCCAGCACTTTGTATTTCTATGAATGATGAGAATTTGAAAAAAATAAGATCAAAAATTCAAGGGAATCACACCATAGAAACTTAAAAAAAAAAGACACATTTTGAAAAGGTAGGTTGGTTTATGAATTACAGCAATATTTAAATCTTCCTGAAAAAATTACCAAAGCGTATGTTTTCCTCACAAACTCAGAATGAAGAATCCTTGTCCATCCATTCTAGAAAGTTTTTTGAAAATTACTGTGTTGCACTGGCCATTGCCCATTGCTCCTCTGCACACGCTCATAGTATGCAACATTATGAATGGTTCTGTATTTTAACTTTTCCCCCCATTTTCTTATTGTTTCACGTGAATCTTCAGGCAAAATACCCCCCATGCTGCTGGAAGAATATTCATCAGAAATACTTTACACAAGCACTGAGATATGGTATCACAGATTTTGGTCAAAATCCAGTAATGCCATGCGAGAGCAAACTATACCTTCACTGGAAAGATGAAACACTCTGATGCTTGAACAGTCCGGGCCTAAAACACTTGCAGATTTACATATTTAGAATTCTATAAATATGTATATTCACACACAAATACGTGAAGAGATTTATATAAGACATGCGACATATCCAAGGGAATGGGCACTCCTGTCATAAATTATAAAATAAAGTCAATTAGAATACAAAATTCCCTCCCCCTCCTCGCACCAGATCCAATTATTCTCGTAGGCCCAACTCCGCAGCAGCCTGCTGACAATCTGAGACACAGTGTGAATCACCACATTTTTCAAGGTCATTTCTAGAAAGTAGTCTAGGTGCAAGCATGAAACTGGTTGTTGGAATTCAGACTTAAAGGGTTCCTCTTCAGGATTTTCAGCTCTACCTAACACTCAGGTTGAAATTCTGAAAAATGCCTAAGAGACCTGTGCATATAAATCCCAGGAACACTGGGCAAAATTTAAGGTTGTAAGTTTTTTAATTGTTGTGATTTAACAATAAGTTATATTAGGAATGCTCAAATTTCTGCACGCACAGTAAAAATGTGTGCTTCACTGCCACCTTACTAGAGACATAAGTGGAGTATCGCTTCATCAGGCTTCTTTGAGGCTTAATCACATTGTAAAATGAGTAAGTATGTCTTGGGTCTCCCTATGACCTCCCTGTAAGTCTACATTCATAGATGTAACTGCTTATAGAGGTAGCACTGAACACAGAAGTGAAGGAAGGATCAGAAAAAAAACCCCAAGAAATGAAAAGGTTGACCTTTGTACTCAGCCACAGGAAAACCTCTCACAACCAATCCTTCACCTCCAAAGCAATTTCTTTCTGTCTTTTTTATACCACCAACTTAAAAGAAAGACAGCATGACTAGTTTGCTCATAATTTGTTGTTACTTATGTTATCTCCTATTTTCAAAAAAAAGAAGTGGCCAGGCACCAAAGAGGAAGACTTTTTTTGTCTTTGTCCAGGCTGCTGAGTTGTAAGGTAGAGCTCTCTAGAGAGGGTGGGAGATTGCATCTTCCATGATGGAAGCTGAGCACCTCCATTTTGAAGAAGCTTCTGGAGTGCGGGTATGCAGAGGCAAGGGAGGGGCCTCTGCAACACAAATGGAGACAGAGACTCCCAACAAAAAGGAAGACATGGAAAAATAGCCAAGCCAAGATGACAGTTGCCCTTCTTGCCACCAGACAGAAGAAGTGGATGTGCAGATTTTGATGCTGTTCAAGGCACTTTATTTGAAGTTTCTGAAAAAGAGAGAATTAAATTTCTGAAAGAGAATTGCCTTGAGAAGACATAGGAAGAAGAGGAAAGATTTCTTTTCAAATCCTTTTAATTTAAATCTGTCTCAACCAGGCACTCAGTTTCCTGCATATCTACAATTACAGCACAAACTGGAACGGTATGCAAAAAAACCCACCCTTGCTTTAAAGACACTTCCTATGCTTTTGGCCATCTTACTTTGTGGAAGGAGTATAGGCACTTTCGATGTTCTGACCAATGCAGGGTCCCAACAAATGGCGACATGGCAAAGAAAGGCCCAAGCAGACCTTACACAGCAAAGTGAACACGTCACATTTGCTGTTCTTCTCTGTCTCCTCCTGGCTGTGAAAGAATTGATAGGTAGGAACTTCTCATCCCATTTCTGGAAAGAAACATCTATCCTATACTTCCAATAAGTTAAGAACCAAACAGAAGTGCTACCTCCCCTTCTAGACCCTGTGAAACTTTAAACGTCATATGACAAGTACGTTCTTCCATCACATTTCCCAAGCGCACAGCAGTGCCCTTCCTTAGTATTATCCACTTTCCTTGGAGATTTTTCCCTCCTTTTACAATGACCATCCCTACCCCATTTATAACCAAATACTACACAATAACTTACCTACAGAACTTTGTTACGAAGCTCGTCTAAATTTCCCATTGCTTTCTCCTGCCTCTATGTACCCCAAATATCAGACTTCAGTTTTAAATAAGGACAAGGTACATTGCCTTTTCTTTTAAAATTGTCCTTGTTTAAAAAAAAAAAAAAAAAAGGAAAGAATAGAAAGAAAATGTTCTATAGAAAATTTTGTAAGACCAGATTTCTCTATATCACTGTAGTGCAAACCTGTCCAAAACTGACACAAATACTGCAAGGCTCATCTTCATCATGACTTTTAAAAATGGGAGAATTAAAACTAGGTCAGTAAACATACTATAGATCTTGAACAAGAAATCTGGGAGTTGGATTTTTGCTGACTCAATGTTATCATGGAATATTTAACGTGTGATCTGAAATATCAGAAATGCAAGTCGGAATAAAAATGGCTAACAGTTATTGCCACATTTCTTATCTGTCTCTGGATCTTTACCCTTTGCTCAACCAGCCTCATCTCCTTTTTCCCCATAGCTCAGGTGGCAAAGCTTGCTTCTCATCTGAACCATGCATGCTCATCCCAACTATTAAAAAAAAAAAAAAAAGTTGCAGCTTTGCAACTAGTAGTTACCACCATCACAAATTGTTTTTAAATGGGATCAAAACCATATTTGCATATACCATTCTTCAGGGTTAAATGTTATAAGATTCTACTATTTTCAAATAAATTGTTTCATATTTTTCTTACACACAAGATCTGATCACTGTCTTCAGATACTGCAGCAGGGAAATTCCTCATCTTAGGACATTATTGATGCAAAATATTTACATCAAATTTTAAAAGAAATTGGAAAAATTCACAGCAGAAAACCCACAATAGTATTTATTAAAGACATGACCTCTGGTTAGGGAAGTCTCTGAGCTGCAGTTCTCTAAGACAAGACAGATTTTATAAAAGTATAGCCTATCTGGTTCCTTGTACGATTGCTCTTTTCTGGACGTATGCTACGGCAGATGGGATACTGCATTCAATGGACTGACCAAGCAGAATCTCTCTCCTGACTGCAAGAATACCATCTTCATTTCAAAGAATTTCTCAAGAACAGATGGAATACAAAGCAGTAAAACAAGGGAATGGGTGCACTCAGGTGACCAAACCACACAAGTCAGGCTAGCCAAAACAATCTTTAGCTTAGGGCTCATCAACTGCTACTCTGCTTCCTTACAGGTCCTCAGGTTGGAAAAATGAACCAGAAAGATCAAATGCTGTATCAATTGTTTTGAAAGTAATTTTTCTCTTATTGGTGAGTCCTTGCAGTCATATGCCCATAAGTGTGTCACGACATGAGTGTAAGGACAAAAGCACAAGCTTCGTCATCAACACCCTTTCATACAATGGAAATATACCTACCAATTCAATACACAGCATGTCAGCAGCTCAACACAGCACAGATCCATTCCCATGAAGTGATGGAATGGCTCCTGTCTAGTCAAGAGACAGATCCGTTTCTGGGCATGACAGAAGAATGGCAAGTTTTCTATAGCCTGCAGCACCACTTCAAAAGGCTACAAAGAATACCACGGCTAAAAAGTACCAATGTGTTAAGACAAGTCAAGTGCACCCGACAGGATGCATGAAAGGCAGTCCATACCAGGGACGGATGGAACACAGTATACAGGAATTCTGACTGTTGGCATGATACCTGCAGATTCAAGTGGATGTGACTAATGGTTCCCTCCTTCACAAAAGAAACACTGAAGTCTGCCACAGACATCAGTAATGCTAGCTTCATGAGACACTAGTTTTGTTATTTAAGAATTTTGTAGAATCCAATAGTTGTATATCCTCAATACACACACCTGTGGAAGTGATGCTAGATTTTTTTTTCCAACATAGTAACAAAACTAAACTTGATAAACAGACTGCTGCTATTTTAGTACACTAGTTTCTGTTTAAGTTCAACCTGATGAGTTAGAACTCTTAAGCCATCATACTGAGATAGCACAGATTCAAAACAGCATTAGCTTAAAAAAGTACAGCCAACTCTTATCCTAAAGAGTTGCCACAGCAAAACTCAAAGCTATATTAAAAATGTAAGTTGATGCTCAGTGTAAATTTCTTCCAGACATCACAAAAGGTGTCTTGAGACTGAAATAAGGCCAGCAGTGAAATTGCCACTAAACAACTGTATTCATTGACAACCCATATTTACATGACAGGACCCTTTACTTCACACCGATTTCCCACATAGGTGCACACCTTGGCAAATAGTTTGCATCTGAAGAAAAAAAGTAGGCTGTTCATCTAATCAATAATGCCATGTCATGCATGGAGCTTCTGCATAAATCCAGAGGAAAAGATGTCAAGCATGTCCCACTCCAATGGTTATCAGGCAATGAAGTAAAAAGATGCACTTTTCATCTCCACAGGACTGTCGCCAAACCCTTAATGTAATAAATGAAACATGCCTGCTATTTCACCATTGCAAAGTGGTACTGTAGATATCTTACAACATCTCTGTTTCCAGGAGGGGGTAACTAGCTCTAGATGAAGTGCAGATATGTTATTAAACAACGCACAGCTTGAAACCTGGGGCCAACACAGATGACCTTTAGAACATAAGCACTGTCTAAGACAAATATGCTTTCATCTTTGGGGAGTATTTTTTCAAGTAAAGATTTAAGAGAAAAACAGTTTAGAAATACGTTAAGCACAAACGTGCCTTCAATCTCTTAATGCTTCATTTTAAAAACATAACCACAAGTAGTATCACATGTCAGAAGAAAAACTAAGTACTCTTTAAGCAGAATATTAGTGAATTTAGTGATATTTAGTTTCATTTTCATTTAAACAACCCAATAATTAAAGCACAGAAAGGATACGTGACATGACTGAGATCTAGAACTGGAAGTATGATTAAAGTGATTCAGAAAAAAGTCTTGTATTTTTATTTACAAGTCTATAAAAACAGAGACCATTATTCCACTTTAGAATTTAGAATCCGTTAAGTGGCATGAAAATATGAAAACATAACAAAACCATAGAAGCACATAAAATGTAAGGAAAATGGTTTTAGAGATAAATTAAGTGAAACAGCAAAGAAAAAAGTAATTTCTCATCTTGCACTTAACAGGCTGTTATCATTTATCTTCAGTAAGGTGGGGTTTTTTAGAGTTATATCTTGACTGTGATGTTAAGCAGCTTTAACACATACAAGGACGTTTGCTTCATGGAAAAGAGCAGCATTGCTATGATAAAATTCCTTCCCCAACAAACTATGGTTTGCAGATCCTGGCAAGTTCTGAGCTGTTCTGCACAGCCTGTTTTTCCATCAAAGTTAGTGGCAAACTATCAAAACACCCTACAACTGCAAAGCACTTTTCAGGATGGAACCTTCTGTGCCTGAAAAGCCTGTATCACACATTGGAATCCTCAAACACAGTGGGCTCGTTATGTTTTAGTGTTCTGGGTTGGAGTTTTTTGTTGGTTTGGTTTTAAAAACATTCCATTTCTTACCTCAAATTCAGCATGGCGGTTAATATCTTCTGCTCTCTGTCTGCTCAAGATAAATTCTGCTTCATTAGCCACTCTTACCAAGTGGTCCTTCATGGTTTGACTCAGCAACCTGAAGACAGAGAATATTTAAGAATTGCCTCGAGAGAATGAAATCCTAAAATAAAAATCTGTAAATACAGTATATGTGCAAATATTTTGAGCTCTATTCCATAACTGACTTTATTGTGTTAAGAAAATGGTATAAATAAGGTTGAAGAGTGATTTTCTGGCAAGTAGTAAAATTGTAGTTCAATAGTAAACCAAACTAAGTATTAAACAAAACGTAAACACTCTAGACAGTCATTTGTTTTATCTGAAATGTAGACATGTAAGAAAATCTTTCACATACACACAATACAATATAAAGAAAAGTAAGCAGTTTATATATATAAACACCCACAGTGAAAGCCCTAATGTAACTGATGTAATGTCTAAATAAAAAAAATTGTGAATTGCACTGCAAGATAGTTTTTTCTCCAAATGTAAAAGTGGAATTTTATGGTAAGTATACATTTAAGTAATATTTTCAGGATTATAAAACATCCTCAGTCTCAAAAATGAAATGCTAAGATATACACTGTTCCAGGTTATGTACAGAATAAAGCTGTAATTCAATCTGAGATTTCCGAGGCCTTCGTAAACCCTAAGTTTATGAATGGCAGCAGAGCCGACAGATTGAATTACAACCCAATTATTCTGTGAGTTCACATATTGTTACTAAAAACATTTCCTTTTTAATTAGTTACACTGGGATTCATAAAATTAAAACTGGCTATACAGCAGCAACACCGTTTTAGAAGGTGCAGTTTCCACAGGATCACTCAAAGACACCAGATAAATCCACTACAGGGTCTACCGATTAGTTTTTCAAAATATCTGTTATTAAAGCTTTTTCTTTTCTTTTTTTTTTAAAAAAAAGGTTTTCAGTTGCTAACGTAGAAAAGAGTAGCAGAATATAAACCCGCTTGCTTGCCTTTCACATATAAGCTAAAATACATTTCAACAAGTTCTGAGTCTACTGAGAGCCTTTCTTTAAAACCACAGGATCTATTACGCAGGATGCCTTCTAATGTATACAATGTCCATTTTATCCTCTAGAACTTAATTTATCTGCACTAAGGCTCCACCTGTCTCTATCTGTATGTTTCATAGTATGGCATCAATGCTCTGCTATGTCTTTTCCTATCCTATTCACACAATTGCAGTAGACTTGCGACTTCCAACGAGAAGAAATCCAGAGGCAGAACACCACCTGAAGCTCTTTGTTCCTTGCCTGTCTCACTGCCAGGCTAGGAACACTGCAGCACAAGAGCTAAATGAAGCCATATGATCACAAACCAGTTAAGTCAGTGGATTACTGTCTCCCCATGGATGAAGCCTTGAAAAAAGAAATATGCAAAATTCATTGTTTGAAGCACGACTTCACCTTCTGTTTGAGGAGGCCTGTACAGAAGACACTGTTTTAGAACCACATTATAATTTTTTCTATTTTTTTTTTCCCCAATTTTGGTCACTTTTAGAATGGAAGTAGCTGTTGATCAATAAACATACAATTTGGCTGATTTATTTGCATGCATTAGTGGCAAACTTTTACTTTCAAAAACTTGCAGAACCAATACTGCTGCAATAATGTAACTTCAATTTCATAACTTTTCATGGTGTCCTGATTTAACCCCAGCCAGCAACAAAGTACCACACAGCTGCTCGTTCATTTGCCTGCCCCCACAGAGGGGTGGGAAGGAGATTAGGGAAAGGTAAAACTCACCAGCTGAGATAAATAATTAAAATATATTTAATTTAAAAATTATTTTAATAATATTGTAATGTGGAGGAAAGGGGAAAAAACCCCAGTGATTGCTATCACCCACTGACCAATGCCCAGCCAGCCCCCAAAGAAGAGAATCCAAGGCCCCAGCCAGCTCCCCGCAGTTTATACACTCAGCATGATGTCCCATGGCCTGGAATACCCCTTTGGCCAGTTGGGGCCAGCTGTCCTGGCTGTGCTCCCTCCCAATTTCTTGTGCCCCTCCAGCCTTTTGCTGGCAGGGCCTGAGAAACTGAAAAGTCCTTGACTTAGTATAAACACTACCTAGCAACAACTAAAACATCAGTGTGTTATCAACATCCTTCTCATACTAAATCCAAAACACAGCACTGCACCAGCTACTAAGGAAAAGATTAACTCTATCCCAGATGAAACCAGGAACACATGGCTCAAAAAAATTGGGAAAATAAACTAGTTCAGAAGACATTCCTCATACACTGAAAAAAGAAACACCAAACCTCTGTCTCTACTAATTTACAGTAATGTTCAGCTAAAAATAACCCCCTACTAATAAACCAGCAACAAAAATCTTCACATAACCAATTTCATACTCTGGGCAGATTCCAAGCATTTGATTACCCTCTTTCTCCAAGATCCCCAGAAGCACATTCAAATCTGTCACATAAGCATTTAAACAAACATATTTTTTTATTAAACTAAGAACTTTCTAAAAAAAAAATGCAGGGTTCATAAACAGTCATGTATTACGATATTATATATTACAATTTACATTTCACACTGTTGGACAGTATCCAACTGTTTTCATTGAGTTTGTGAATACCGATACCTTCTGCTGACCTGGTCAGACTTTGAAAAACACTGGTTATCCTCTAAAAGGTCCATTTCTAATCTAACATTAGTGATCCTCTAAAAAAGTCCCACTTCTTTTATCTGTTCAAGAATACAACCTATATAATAATTGATTTTAATGGTTTACAACATGGATTTTCTTCTTTATCTCTTAAATGTAACTAGTAAGCAGCCTGACACATAACTGACTATACACTGGCACTCACTACGCATTTGCAGAGATGATGGACTTGTTCCAAACAAAGCAAAGAACCACATTCCCTCACACAGGAGCAACATTCTCAAAACAGACTAGAAGCGTACCTAATAAAAACAAATAGCTTTTGAGTATCAGAAAGAGCTTGGTTTCCTATGGATCAGTTGTCACTTTTGTCAGCCCTGCGTCTCCTTACTAATCCCACACGCCTTCCTCATTTTCTGTATGATAATCCATACAGGAGTAGGCCACCTAGATAAAACTTATGCATCACTCTGCAAATAAACCCTAGTCAATTTTGTCATTTTGGCAACCAAAAATTCTGATGGTTAATAACTAAGGAATTGCCCAAGCTTAGCATAAGCACCTACTGGTAACTTTAAGCTGTTGTCAGAAAAAGGTAAAAGCTTCCTGTTCTTAGGTATCAATTGTTATACAATCCCTTTCTTGCAAATTGCCAAATTCAGTAACAAAAGGTCTTCAGGAGATGAGAATAAAAAATATTTACTAACACAAATCAAGCCTGTATGAAATAATTTACTAGTTTATACCATGACAGCTGTGTTCATTATTTACATTCAAGAACTTAAAATTTTAACGTTTCTTTGCAGTCACCTTTTCCAAACACTGCATATGCTTAGACTGACTTTCTTCTAATTATATCATTATTTAGGTCAGTTTGGATCTTCTTTATGAGAACAGTATCCACATATATAGCATGCCACTCAGATTCCTGTTTTGAATCTCCTTCTTGAAGTGTGCAACTTAGCAAACTAAATATATATCTATACATAAATATAATGATGGCGTGATATAATAGAGGAGCCTATAGCCATAATTAGAAATCAAAGGCAAATACAAGCTCTCAGCATCTCTGTAAATGAACACACCTCTGCTTACATGTCTAAAACAAAGTTTTAATCATCTGCTTCTAAACACTAATTTTGGAAACCTTGGCAGCTGCTACTTTTCCATTTGAGGCAAACATTGAACAGAAATTTGTTAAGTGTGGCTCACTGCTTGCAATAGAAACAACTGTTTCCAGCTGAGTAGACCACTGCTGAGGCAAGGACAACAATCTGACTCTTGCAAAAGTATTAGTTCAACTCCAAACTACATACAACATACTTTGTACATATGAGAGTGATTACAACCTTTACAAACTAGATCGAATAACTGAGAGACAAATGCTTTCTTCTAAAGAAAAATAAAAAAAAATGTTTAGAAAAATCTGATTTTCCTTACTAAGACAGTAAGTACACTTAGTGGATTTAAATGATCTGGTACCTGCTCTGGTCTCCTACACAGAAATGATCATGCATGTTTTCACCAAAATAATTTCATTTCCTGTATCAAGGCTGTAGATTCTGTTTGAGCTACAGCGCATCTTTCAGAAAGATGCCCCAACATTTTTGGGGTTTTAAGATTTGAAGATATTTTATACCACATTCCCCTATAAAGAAGTTCTATAAGGTACTTATTGCCAGTTTTAAAAAAAAACAACCACCAAACAAAACAAAATACACAGAAAAAAACCTCTGCAATATTTGTCTGCTTTTATCCAGATTTTTATTCCAGCAACTAGATCACATTAGTTCTTTTTGTTAAATGACAAGTCTATCCAAAACATCTCTTTATAAATACTTTTTCACAGCAAATGGCCAGTTTTTCATTTCTTTGACTAAATAAACAGATTAATTAAATTTCTTGTCTTTTTTCAAACCATGCACATCCAAGCTGAAAGAAAAACTGAAGTCTCATTTCCTACTTGCCTATGCTTCATAATCTCCGTATGCAGACCCACAATGGGACCATCTTAGCCTTACACTACTCTCACATATCTGATTTCTTTCAGTGTTATTAAACACCAAAATGCTGTTGAATGTGGCAATTTACACTCCTCCTTCCCTGACAGATACCCTTCTGGTTTGGCTTTATTTATGACAAGGTATTGAATTAAGACTTTCTCTGATCTTTAACATGAGAAGACTGTGGATGCAGTGTGGATGGACATGTTCCATACAAGTTAGATGTAACACCTATGGGGGTAAAGACTGGATACCAGGCCTGCTCTTCCGTTTTCAGTACGCATCAGATTCAAGGTCTCAAACTTCTCTTCCTTTATCTAACCACTCTGTTTCTGGACTGAAATATTTTAAATGCAATTAACTTTGAAAAGACAAACAGCCTAGTGAAAACAAGCAAGAAGACAGATCCCATGCTGGAAGTCAAATACATACTTGTGCACTTGTCAGGAATGAAGTGCTAAACCACTGAAAGAAGGAGTTCATGTCAAATACATGAGATATTCTGATTTTTATTGTTGTGCTGGAAGAGAAAACTATAAGACACAAAGCAAGAAATCTTACTCTGATTTCTGGTTTCTGAATGGTTAGATGATTAAGTAAAAAGACAAGTTTCTCCCTACAACAAGAAAAAGGAGAAGGCAGAAGAGGGAAAAACAGAACAGAAAAATCTGCACAAGCAAAGAAAATGAGAGATGGATAAATTCTGAGTTAGTATTACTGATGTCCAACAATTATCAATTTCAGTCAAAATATGGAAGAGTTTACAGGTGACATTTACAACAGCTGTTTAGGCATAAATCTCCCAGAATACTACAGGGAGAGATTATGTATGTTCCAGACACTACCACAACAGAGAACTCCAAGATAGCCAAGAAAGGTAAGCTTTCCTACTTGCACTCCTCAAACCCAGCATATGAGATTCTCTTACTTCAAAAGGCAGTATGTTCTACATGGATACACACTGTCTTTTATGGGATCTGACTGCTCCATGTGCTATGTGTTGGAATTACTACTGCAAGGAAATTTTACAATTGCTTCATGGAACACAGATACGCTATTCAATCATCAAAAAATACAGACAAGTCCATAAGGTCCTTGAGACTGAAGTCTGAATGCATTTACCCCCTTAAAATAGGGTAGAAAAAAAAAAACAAATAAAAAAAACCAAAAAAGCCAAAAAAAAAACCCACACCACACAAAATTGCACAGACTCACCAAAATGCTGACTTGGACATGCGATAGCATAAAACTTAACAGCACTCCTAAAGGACAGCTAGGAAGGGGCACATCAATGCAATCTTTTCTATCTAGCATAGCCATTTAGGACACACACATCAGAGCCTAGTGAAAACTGATATGAGGTTGTGTTCACATTCTGAGAGAGACTGCATGGCAGTACAACAGATCATTTCTGAAAATTTTCAATCAGATAGCAATACATGTATACACATAGAGTGCAGTAGAAATATACCTTCTTGTTACTCTTGCATTTATTTTTTTAAAGCAGTTGTTACTAAAAACTTTCTACATAAAAAGAACATTTAAGAATTCCCAGGTACTCGGAAGTGTTTTATGATTTTGCTTTTTTATAGACCCAGCAAATCAATGACATATTCTCACAAGCAAAACCTAACTTTCTCACACATATATCGTCCAAAGTTACTAGCATCTCCAATAATAAAAGCTTAATTTTTAATCATTAAGACACATTTCTCCCCAAAAGGCTTCTGCTTACTCATTAAGTTACAGCAAAGATCATATGTTTCCACTTACACAAAAGATGTAATTTAAATCCATGCACAAACGATCAAACAAAACTCAGTGAAATAATAAACTGTTTTAAAAATGGTTGTGCATGTCACACTATACCTTAGCGCACACACATGCAGAAAGAAAATCATGTAGTGTCAAGAACCCCATCTCAAAGTCACTTGTCAGTCTCTGAAACACATCCAGGCTACAACTTCTAATTTTCAGCACATATAAAATGTTGTTTAAAGTCTAGCCTAATGATCTTCTATAGTTCAAATTCACACATTAAAAAAGCTGCTTCTGCTATGAAACCAAAAGAACAGAAAAACTCAGAAAACAAATCACCAAAACCCTCTTTTATAAAACCTTTAACTTAAACAGAATGGGTTGCTAAAAATAAAAAAGCAAGGAAATGTGGAAAACACTTTCCTTTCCTCTTACAAATCCAAGCCGAGGTGCAGGTTCTGTGTTATCAGAATCTTAGGGCAAAGAGGCTGCAATAAGGGGAGCAGACCGATATCGATGCTACTTTGGATGTGACTATATTTATCATTTTTTTCCTGAGCCTTTTTTGGTCAATTATGCACAAAGCATAAGTGTGTCAGTTATCATCCATTTTTTTATTAATAGCTGTATTTTTCTAACTATTTTCCATCACAGTAGTTGCTCCTATGGCAACACATTCTCTAACATTCATTCCTTGAGAATGACCGACCGCACTATTGCAAGTGAAAGACAATTGAATGGAGCAGCCTACATCTGTCCCCTATTTTCCATTAGGAAAGTGTGGAAGTAATTGGCCAACTAGTTTGCCAACTATTTCAATATTAAAAAATATTTGCATCTATGACCAGTCAAAAGTAATACATACAATTTAAGAAAAGGAAAAGCAGGTGACATATGTCGAAATTTTTTTAGTACAGCTCTGTCTACAAAAAAAAAGACATACGATTACAGCATTTCAGACTTTATACTACTGGTTGTTATGTATTGGGAAAATAATATCCATTATATACAGTTATTTCTGGAGAGGTTTGGGGCTTTTTTGGTTGGTTGGTGGAAATTTTACTTGCTAAGGATATTAGATTTGCATGATATCTCCCTCTTTCTCCCATTTTTTTTTAATTCACTAAATTCCAACAAACTTTTTTTAATAAAAGGCTAAAGTTCCTCAAAATCATTACATTTTATATCCAACAGAGGACAAAACCCCTTGTAAGCTTCCTGAAAAAAAAAAATACTTAAAATCCAATGTAGGAAAATCCTCTGACATGGCAGAATAATTTTGATTAGATTTCATTCCTCATTAGGCAACAGAGAAGGTAGCAATAAGAAAAAGTTACAGAAAACCAAACTTCATTAGTTCTGCTTCTCCTGGATACACTTGTGAATCCTTCAGTTTTGGTTTGTTTGTTTTGGTAAAGGATTTGAAAGGGAAAAGGCAAAGGAGACTAAATTATATATGCATTCTGCTAGTTTAATGAGGTTATCTTTCGACCAAACATTTTGTGACTTTTTTAAAGCAACTGCTGTCTGAATATTCATTTAGAGATTTATAAAAATATATGTATAGAACACAGCACTTAATTCTTTGGATGACCAATAAAACTATGCTTGAGAAAATTAAAATTAAGTATCTTCAAGAGTCTCTTCAACTGAAAATCAGAAAGAATAATTGCTGCAGCATGCTTAGGAGACTGATCCCTCAACCCCTGCCAGGCCAAACCCATTATCACCCCAAAGGGGATAATAACTGTCATGCCTAGTCTCAAGCTCGAGTACGTTTGTTAGTGCACTGACTGATACAGAAAACAAGGTCTAGCATAAGAGATGTTTCACACTAAAGTGTGTTAATGAATCAAAGCGACAGGAGAGAGTTTTAACCTTCACAGAGCAAAGGAGTTGTTTGCTAACTAGTCAAGTAGAGGAAATAAGCGTCTAACAAAAGAGACATTTGTATATGCAAGGAGGTAAAACAAAGCTCTTCTTTTTTTCAGTTCAGAAATTATAGACTGACCATCTCCTGCATAAACACGAAACATAACTAGTTTCGTAGTGGAAAAAAAGGAATCTGTCTGGACACGTTGGAAGTCTCCTAAGGATAGGGCCAGCCATGGCAGTGAACCAAATAACACCTAAAGAATGGTTTCGGTGAACAAATTCCCTCATCGGTACGCTTTCGGGTTGAGGTTCCAAAACAGACTCTCCCTAAAATGAGGGCCCAAAGCTGAAAGGCAAGCACAAAGACTGAAATCTAGATTGACAGAAGTTCAGCAGGCTAAGGAAAACATTTTGCAATCTATACTTTTTCTGCACAGATGGCTCAGTACATAGAGAAGCAGTGGGTACAGGCACAAGGTTTCAAAGAGCGTAAGAGTGTTCCCAGATAGTACAAAAATAGTGAACAATACTTACTCATTTTTATTAAAAACAGATTAATGTTCAATGTAGCAATGTACTGGAACTAACATTTCTTTTCATGCCCAGAAAGAGATTATTTTCTAATACCTGCTCCTTTAGCTTTTCACTTACATTCTATACTTTCCTGTTCTTCTACATAGGCTTTTTTCTGGTTGGGGTTATTTTTGTTTGTTTGTTTTACTGTGCTTGTAACCTGGCCTTCAAAAGACTTCAGTTGTGTATTTCAGTTTTAGGTAGGTTTATGGTTCTGTATTTTCACACACTAGTCCCCTGTTTGGAGATTTTTTTCTTTTTCAGTTCAAGATTCAAAATTTCACTGGGCACAAACAGGCTGGAAAGCCTGAGAGCAACTATATGTCTAACACATTAGTTATTTGTGAACATGAAGAAATTCAGACCAACATATTCTGAATGCGGCACACACACTGTAGATATTATGAGTCCCAGAGGCAAACTTTCTGCACGTATTTCTGTCCAGGGAATCCTAGCCAAAACATGGCAAGCCTAAACATAAAACTTTCAACTGCTGTGAGAGAGAGAAGTACATTCATACCTTTCACATAAAAGCAAAAAATACATTTCAAAGCAAATATGAGAAGAGATTTAGATCTCTTCTTCTAGACCTCTTCAGAAAAATAATTTCATTTGTCTTATTTGCCTGATAAGCAAAAGCAGTAGAACACACTTCAGACTCTCTAGTTTCTCTAGTATCTAAAGATACTCTAGTCTCGTTAGTTCAAGAAAACAGTAATAAACATTGGTAATAAAACCCTGGTTTAGAAAGGTTATAGGATGACCAAGACTTTCTTCACCAAGGCCACAAACAATAGCAATTCTGTGATTCCACAAATTCTTGGCAGTTCTTCCAGTCCTTAATTTTATTTATTCTAACACTCCACATGTCATGGTACCCCACTGACATCCTTCCTTACTTGCTGAAATCAGTTCCGTCCTCTGTACAACCACCTTGTCTTCTTTTCTTGAGTGCTTACAGAAACAGTTTAAAAATCCAACTTTTATTATACAATTATGCAGTTAAAGTCTAAATTAGTATATCATTCGGCTATTTGATTTTTAAATTTTAATTAAAATATTTCATCTTTTGGAGTTTTGAAGATTATAACAGTATAACATAAAACACACAAAACAATAACAAATACAATAAAATGTAAGGCCTAAAATGTTTTAGTCTGTTAGTATATGTGCAAGAAAGGAATGTGCACCATGTATAAAGAGAAGAAAAGAGCAGTTCTGAAACGTAGGTCATGTCATATGAGGGATAATAGTTTCATTTTAGAGAATGCTGAAAAGCCACAAAGCATGATAAAGACCAATTCAGCAATAACTTTAAAGGCTCCTATAAAGAGCAATGGAGAAAAATTGAGACAAATAAAAGGAGCTATGTTTAAGAAATTAATCCCCTCTCCTCTTCCCCATAATGAAAGCTGTGTTCCCGCATTTTAAAAGAACAACTCTGCTACAAGTCAGAAATGAAATGAAGTAACAAGTACTTAGATATTTTCTGCTAACCAAAACCACACTTTTCAGTCTTCAAGGGATCATTTGTCCCTGAGACAACCACTCTGCTAAGGCTAGACTATAAGTTATTGATGTTGTTTATGGAGGTGGGAGAGTGATTCCATCTGTCTGTGATGGGCACTGCAGGTTTTTAAAAGAAAATAGTCAATTCCAAACAGTTTACTGATAGAATGCTCTCTGAAAGCTTGACCTGGACAAGCTGAATAAACTACTAGGCAACTGCTACTTACAACTTCGTCTCATCAACTGATTTGTTCATGATAATCATCTTACACAGATGAACCTTACATCATGGGTTACATGTGTGTGGGATCCCTATGTTATCTATGCTAATAAAACATTAATCAAGGGCCAAATTTATAGCAGGCACTTTGTAAGTAAGGTCAAGACAGGTCAGCCTCACATAATAGGAAACAACTACAGGCTAGATCTTAACACTGTAACTGAACACCCTTGTTACTTTACCTTGGCCCTTGGGATCAAGACTAGTAGCAAAACGTTTTTTCTGCCTCAGAATGGTGTTTCTCTCACTATAAACTGAAATGCAACCATTAAAATGGTCATTATTTTTATGTATCTTGAGAACATCCACACATTTTAAAAGAAATGTCTCAATCGTTTCCCTTATTCTTACGATAATAAAAATATATTTATATAGCATTTTAATTTATGTGATTTTTTTTTAATTCAGTAGCTGTCCTAATCCTGTAAAATTTATTTTCTATTGGGATTCTTACTAGCTCGAGTTACTAACAGAATTTAGATTTAGATAAATGGTATTTCTTATAATACTCCTTAGCTAACTCGTTAAGATATCTTAAAAAAAAACCCAAACCTTTAGGAAAAAGTACATATTGCTCTTAGTCTGCCTCAACAATCAATTCCTAATGAAGAAAATATTGATGGTTCTGAATAGTCAGTAGAAGTCAAAGAGCATGGCCCCATCACCTGCTCTGTCATTTTCTATAAGTTCCAGTAATATACATATATAGTTACAGATAGAATATTAAACTAATTGGTAATATTAAGTAGTAGTTGTTGTTAAAGGGACTCCCTTCCTTTATTTTGTGATGTAGATAGGAAATATATGAGCAAAATGGAATCTAATTTTTGAGACAGAGGCTTATCTTACAGTTCCTAGCTATAATGTCTTCCAAATATCAATTCCCTTCCTCAATAGATTAGTTGAATACAAATTATAGCTTCAACCTTAACCAGTGCACAAGGACAGGAAAAAAGAAAATCCATGACACACCAGTAAGTGAAATATTTAATGAAACTAAACGGTATTCAGATTCTGCAAAATTCAGCATTAGAACTGAAGTATTAAAGACTGTGAAATCATGCTTGCAAAACTCCAAGGAAATGACACAAAAAGGCAGAAGGAAAAATTCTTTGAAAAAATTTTCAAGCCACACAACTTCTTAAAGGCTAAGGCAGAGATGATATCAAATATTACGACTTACCTTCCTTCATTGACAAGCTCAATAAAGGCAAGGCCAGCATTCTTTTGTATAGAGTTCTGCCACTCCTAGGGAAAACAAAAGAATACTAGTTGTACAAAAACAGAACTAAGAAAAACCATTTTCAGCTACAAAGTCATGCATTTTCTTTTCAATTTTAACAATGTACACCACCATTAGCAAACATATACGGCTTTAGTGGTGTGCTAATCAGGAAGGAAACATTGACAGCATGAAGAAACAGAACAGTATAATTTACTCTGTCATCTTCTGTGGGAGAAGGAACTACAAAAACATTCCACAAATTATTGCATATTTTTCGTTTGCTATGTTATGTAATAATTCTGAACTTACTCTGGTTTCACTGATGCTCTTCATCTTATTGAACCTTGATCATGCTAGAAAAACTGTTTCACATTAATGGAAGGCTTATTCTTTAGATACAGATTTCTCTTATAGCTTGAAGTCTACTTAACATATATGCCGATAATCTCACCTCAGCATCACATAGCCATCTCTACTTAAAAAAAAAAAAATCTGCTAATGATCCAAATATTGCATCATTAACACCCAGTACGTTTCCAAAAAATGTTAACACATTTTTAACACACTGAAATGACAGCAACAGCAGACACATGCACTGCACATCTCTCATATCCAACTGAACTCTGAATTACAGCAGAATTCTACACCTCTAATGTAGGTAGGCAGGTTTTCCCTGGCCCCCAGAAGAGAAACAGTGGAAAGCAACCAACCTAGATGACCTATCCCTGGGGCTTGCTTCCCCCATTTGAAAGCTGAAGAGAAGAGAAAACTGGTTAACAAAAACACAAAGAAGATTTTTTTTTAAGCCTCCTAGGCTCAATAAGAACAAGTTGACAGCCAAAAATTAGGGTAGTAAATGCGTGAACCTTATACTTTGGGGAAAATGTAGAGGCATTTGGATAGAACAGGCCAAATGCAACTTTTAGTTTAACATCTACTGCTCTTCTAAACTAATACAAGAGACAGACTCTGCAGCAGACAGATACTTAAGTTTCATATGCTTTCCCACGTCAGCTTCGGTCTTTGCTGTATGAAATAATAATCCTAGTATCATTCATAGCAGTACTTCTACCACTGTGGTTCTTTTCAAAAAATCTCATGAGCTCCAAAACACGCTAAAATTGCAAAACCACAAATATCTCAAACAAATTTCAGATACCTCAATGTAGGCATTTTTAATACCCAGTTTCAACAAGGTACAGTTTTTTGCTGCTCAGCGCTGCAGAACTACCTCTCAGTCAGTGACATGAAGGTTTGATCAGATATACGCAAAAGCCACTAGAATACTGTTCCTTTACAATTTAAATCCTGCCTCACCCCGCCCCCTCAAAAAGAAGAAAAGATTTCCAGATTTCAGATGCAGGGGAGAGATAACTGATCTCTCAAGGCTTGACATGTTCCAGGCCCAACATATTGTTTTATCATTTTTAAGTTGCAACAATGTATTACAATTTTCAAGTAGTCATTATTAAAAGTAGAATAATTGGAATTTGTCATGTATTATTAATCGTGAATTATAAATGTATTTCATGAGGTTTTATATAACTAGTTTACATGCATTAATAAGCAAGCAATATTCTAAGTGTCAGCTCAGTTCCATTTACATGTTATCATATATAGGGGGGTTTGGGTTTTGTGGGTTTCTTTATGGCTACATCAAGTAGCATCATTGGTTCTTATTGCTACATATATCTTACTAACATTTCTCCCACCATCCTTCCCCCAGTTCTCCTCTATTGCCTTCTTATGGCCACCATTACATGGCTTAAAGTTAGTCTGCAAGCTGTCTGAAATAGCTTTAAAAAGCATTTCTTATGAAAATAAAAAAAGCCTTTAACTGCTAATATTCTAAATAAAATAGCACATGCAACTAATCTTCATAAGTTTTTTTAAATGTAATACCAAGCTTTAAATATTTAGCTTCACATGATAACTGAAACTATTCTGTTAGCTTAAATGTGTGAAAACTCAAGAAATGCAAAATAATTTTTTCCATTTATGATACTGTCCATCTGTTGCTCTGCTCTTTAAGAGAGTTCACTACAATACTTGACAATTTAATTGGTGAAGATGGAGGTTGCCAAAAGTGAAAAGAAAGTGCATTTATCCTGATACTTTTCAGCATTTTTCTCTACATCAGACATCATCAAAGAAGGCGTTAGTCTAAACAATTTCATAAATCACAGCTGAACACACCCTAAAGCTAATTTTAATAGTTGAAAGAAAAGACTAATGGTCATCATCTTTCATGATCCATTCAATATTTCCCCACAGTATACATTCTCTCTCAAACAATTACACTCAGTATGCATATTGCATTATTATATCAACATCTTAAGTTATCCATCTCCCAAAGGTATTAGGGAAAAAAACACGTTAAAAGCCTCAAACTCAACCACTAATGCAACTAAATAACTAGAAAACACATTTCAGCACTTTCCTAAGGAAGGACTGTAAGGGAAGATCAACAAAGTCAATAATTTCATACCTGTTCTAAGTTGTACTTAATTGACCATCATTTCCTACGCTATAAATGTTTAGTAACTGAGAGGCATTATCTACTTGTAATGCTTTTGGTCACTGTACACTCAATAGTGAAGCAAGAAAAAAAAAAAAACCTGGAAGCACTAAACACTATCACAAACAGCTCCAATGAAAAACAACCACTACAAGGAGATAAATAAGAAATCACATTTTATTCAAATATTGTATCTGATGTGGAAATTTCCTAGGTTGTTACTGTTGCACCTACCTCCTTAATGGAATCTGTAAACACTTCCGTAAGTACTCTAGATAAAATGCAGGTACTATATCCCTTCCTGAAATGGTGCTTCAAACCTCATCTGAATTGTAATTCTGTATGGAATAACGTATTGCATTTCCTGTAGCTACAGCACAACTCTGCCATAAGCAAAATTATATCCCAGTCCTCTACAGCACCAATTTTAGATCATCAACAAGTATCATTAACACATTCTAACAGAGTGCACAAGGATCATTAAAAGAGAACACTGAACACTACCAGTCTTCCTACTTTGTCTAGGAAATACAATCTGGCCAAAAACTACAACATACATTAGACCATAAGTTTAGCCTAGTAAAACAATCTTTAGTAATTCTATGTCCTATTTTATTTCATTTCAGTTACATACACACGTGTAGTTCTCTCAGTCCTCAAATGCATTGAAAAGTTTTCATACTACTTGGTCCTCCTATTTCCTTTCTTAAAGGTAAGGTATTTCTCTAATCATATGGCATCATCAGAAAAATGGAGAGGTTCTTTAAGAATTCTGCAATGAACTTGATTTTTCCCATGTCAACTTTCTTACCAGTCATTTTCTTCCATTTGTTGTTGGCTCCCTACTCATTCTGAATATCCTCATTCAGATCTAATACTTAAGGAGCTTCTTATTTACCCAAACAGGCCTGCCCAAAAGCCTTTTCTATAAGTAGAAGCTAGTAGGAGCCAACTTCAAGAAATGCAGGTGGTTCTTTACACAGTGGGTCACAGATCAGTGGAATCAAAAGATGCTGTGGTGACTAAAATGTCAATAGGATTAAGAGGAGACTGCACAAGTACACAGAAGGAAAATACGTTGATATTAACTAAATACACAGAAATTACATCCAATTCAGAATATACCCCAAGCTGAAAATAGATGGAGAGCAGAAGAGTATTATATACACTTGTACTATTTTATTCTTGAGCATCTCTCTGGCCTACAGTTGGAGATATGACAACATGCACAGTGGAGCCTTTATCTAACCCAAATTCCTAAACTCTAATCACTCAAACAAATGCCAGGAAAATTGTCTGTAATTCGAAGTGCTTGCCTGTAGGCAACAAATGGACATATCCCTCCTCACCTGTACACTTCCAGGAAAGCAACATAACCATATTTCAAACAATCACCCCAAAATACATAAAATACATATTCTTCAAGCTATATAAAAACATTTGCAAGACCAATCCATCAACTGTCTGATGGACTAACAATTAAACATGGATCTTTACCATATTTTAAACATTTCCAATAGATTAAAACTGCTGGTTTCAACTGTAGCAAACTGTACTGCTACTTTCATTCACATATACATACACATGTATACTCCTTAATAATGCATTTTTCTCAGGAACTTAAAAAATATCCTTCTAACAGGGCTAACATATTTCACAATTAAGAATTATATCTAATGGTTGAAATACACACTTATAAGCAAGCAAAAAAAGAGCAAATTCTTTGCTAATCCATCCTTCCCATAAAGCTGATGGAGTTTAATAATTCATTTTGGTTATGAAACAAAGGAGAAGGATGACTTTGGTACGGACAACTATGAATGAAGCACTAAGGAGCAGGGTGGGAAAATGTGTTAACATATGACTAAGAGACATATTATATCCTAGAGTAAAGGTCAAATCTGTATGAAAAACTTGTTCATAGAGAGATATACTAATCTTTAAGTGCCTAAAGTAAACTATCAAGAACTTTTCAGCAGTGTTTGCACTTGGTGTCAGCACTCTCTCAGCACCACATCCACTAAAGGCTTGAATGAACTCAGCAATAAAGAACATATAGTGAAAAGTAGATTATATCTCAGCTGGGGTCTTCATAATTAAAAAAAAGTTAGACTGTATGTTAAGCAGAATATCTGCAAACATAAATTACTTTTAAGGAATTAATGCATACTTAAATTATTTTAATCTACAAAGCTCCATTGAAAAGAATTAAAACCAACATGACATTATGGGAATTCATGTCTAGAAACCCTATGTAGCAATTTAATATCAAAATCAGCACACAATAAGTGTACAAAACAGAAATTTTGCAAGGATGTAGCACATTTTAAGAGTAACATGAAAACACATTTGGAGACAATGTTATTCGGTATATAGAGTGAGTCATACCTGGACACTCAAATAACATTTAACACATAAATCAATAATGGAAGAACTATCAGAAATTGATTGAGAAAAAAATAATTTCGGTAATTATATTTATGGTCCTTTCTCTACAGAAGAACAGCATTGTTGCTGAATCTTGACACAAACAGCAAGCCTGCAAAAATAGTTACTACTATCCTGAAAATTCAGAACATCTTGTCAAGGGAAAAACATATCAAACAGGCTTGGATTTATTGAAATTTAAACAATGGATACTATTCCACACTGAACAATGGCTTGTCTGTGAAAGCTTTAATATGGCATCCATGTAACAAGTCAAGCTATTTCGCTAATCAATACAGAGGTTTTGATTTCAATAAGGGTGATAAAAGTTACTCTAACCCTGGCCAGCTACAAGCTCTCAACAGATGATCATCATTAGGCCTGTATCGGGGTTCCACACACTCAGGCTGTACAAATGTGTCCTATTAGTACATGGTCTGTCTGTTTGGCAACTCCAGTCTTAAGACAAATGGCAGCTGCTGCCCTTCAAGGTCTGAAGTCAAGTCCTCAGGGAATCTAAAAGCCCAACTGGAAAAATCAAGGCCTGTTCATTAGAGACTGCTCGAGGGGAAACTTGTAAGGCTGCCATTAGAACTATATAAAAGAGCTAATTATTTTTATAAGACTTTCAAACTATCAAGCACACTCAGTTACAATAAAAAGTATTTACTGCTGGTATTCCATTAAAAAGACATTGCTTTTTGTCAAAAACTCAGCTAGTGACAGTATACAACTAAAGTCTTTGTATTAAAAATTTTAATGAGTCTTTTAGGAGAAAGTTGTGTAAAATTAACTGGATGAGCTGGCTTCTCAAGTGGAGGTATAACACCAAGCACACTGTTGAGGGAAAATATTTGAAATACACTCATATCAAACTAACAAACTAAACATGGGCTATGATTGTGCATGTGTGACTACCTACTTCTGGAAAAGACAAGAAATTCAAGAAATAAACATGTTCAGTGTTGCAAAGCTGACTGAAAAGGACACATAACACTCTTGTTTCAAACCTATGCTGTTAACGAACAACTGCAAGTGCTGCAGTACACTAGTGTATTGATAAATCAGTCAAAAAGGCACATGCCCCACTTGGTATCAAATACCAAGACTGAGCAGTAAAAAAAAAAAAAAAGAAAGAAAGAAAACCAAGCATGTTTCAGTACTTTTCCTCTGATAAAACACAAAGATTATAATAACAATAGCTGCTTTCATAAAATATACCCTGGGGAAGAGCTGCAACACTATTTTTTTATTCACAACTACAAAATTGTTTACTATTTTAACTATGAAACAGAATCAAAGTGTCTTATACTGAAATATTTTTCCAGCTGCACAGCATGACAATGCTGTATTGAATTCTAATGTTATAACTGCTATAAGTAGGTCACTGCTATAGAGTATTTATTACAAATCTTTTAAAAGTGCTATATGAAATTCATTAGTGTTCCTTGATCAATTCTTGGATCAACATGCACATTAGCTTCCGACAGCCTAATTCAAAAAAGCAATTACAACCGCAGTCTTTATGTAAAAGGACTACAGAAAGAAGTTATGTTAGACCAGTTTAAAAGAATCAAAATGTAAAGAAAACAGATTAGGAATGATTTATATCAATGCCTAGTGCTGAAGTTAATTACAACTAACCCAATAAAATAGTGCCTTTATTATTGTACAGCAAGTAATAACCTTAGACACAGAAAACAGAACTCTTAGCTGACTTTTGCATGCTCAATTCCACAGCACACTACATTAAGAATTAAAGTAGTAGTAAATAAGCCATACAGAAACAGCAGTATTTTTAACTAAAAGCAGAAGACTCCCCTGCTGTTTAACCATTTGGGATATTCCACGTAAACAGAGCTTCCTATAAACTGATATTATGTTGTTAATGACAAATGCCTAAAACTACCTTCTAATGAGAGTTTAATTTCAAATACTTTGAAATTTTGAGTTCAAGTCACAGTGAGTTTTTGTAGATTCTGAAAATTAATGAGAGAGAGAGCTGGAGTAGTTCACATACTTAAGTACTTTGTACAGTAAAATACCAAATTAAAAACTGTCAGCTTGCCAGACAATGCCTTCTATGCTATGAGATTACTCTCCAATTGATAACTGTTGTCTTCTCTACAAACTATGCAAATCTATCCTAAAAGACTCATAAAACATTACAGCACAATCTTTAACAAAAAGCCAGAAAATCTCAACACAGGCTGCAATTGTCATAATTTGTGGTGACACCAAATACTCTTAAAACAGGATTTTAGAAATAAAACTTAAATCACTGCAGTCAGGAAGTTCATATAAAATTATGAAAACATCACTGTCTGCACACATAAAATGCTATCAGTAATAAACTTCATTTTTGTATCTAGCTTCAAAAAGGTTTGAACATGTATATGAAAAAACATTACATGCCTTTAATAGTGACCTAACTCATGACTTGATGAATAACATTTTACCCCTAGAACCAATGTCACATTAAGATGAAACAGATAAGTCTATGCTAAAGTCCAGTTCCTCTATGGACCCAGTACAGCAACTAACTGTAGAATGGGGAAAAACTGAATGACTGGATCACTGATTTCAGGTCAGTTTCTGATGGAGAAAGCAATTTGCCTTGGCAGTCTCTCTCTCTTTCTTCCACTAGTGGGCTGTTGCCATGACTCCTCATGAAATGAAATTAGGGGTCATGTTTGAGTTCATCTAGCAGCAACCCTTTTCCACCGCAGTTACCTCTTCAGGTTCTTTAACCATCAGCTATTTTCAATGCTGAGATGAAAGACAGTAGCTTCAGGAAGAACAGGAACAGAAATCTTAAACATTAATTGAGAAATCAAAAGTACCAAGCAGTTCTGTAAATATGTAGCAACAGGAAGCAAGAAACTATAAATCAAAGGAGATTAGTCAGAAAAACAGAAGGGAGGAAAAGGGACAACATAAGATGAACAAAGGGAAGAGATCCAAATAGTCAAGTTTAGTACCAGCATAATTTTTGTGGAGAAAGAAAAACAAATCAAGGAATAGCAGGAGTGTAAAGACAGCTGCCTCTTGATTTCAGTGCTCTTTTGTTTAGCTGTGATTCTAATTTGAGTTTTTGTAAAAGCACTGCAAGGTAGACTACTAATTATAAGGACAAGAATATCACAGCATACTCACTCGTGCACAGTTGCACTAGTAGTGATGGACTGATTCCACTGATAGCAACATTGACCATCAACAACACCAAAAAGCAGCAACCTTACTGTCTGAAAAGCTTTAACTAAACAAATTTAACTAATGAAGAACTCAATATACACAGTGAATACTATTTCAGAACTAAAAGCCCTTTTATGTTACCCTTTTCCCCAAATGTAGCCTAGTTTCAGGTTAAACTCTCATAATGAATGCATGCAAACAATGAACAAGATTCCTGCTATCACTGTATCTTTGACAGAAAAAAAACGAATGACACCCATCATCACAGGGCTCTATTGACATCTGTCTCTATGCCGCTACAATAAGCACAATAAATAATAATTTCCTGCTCCTTTCATTAAAAATCCTCCCCTGCACTCACCAAGCAAATTCTCAAAAAAAGAAAAATATAAGCATTTCTGGTTTAAGTACAAATATAACTAAATATATTTTTTAAAATTCAGAGGGTACTGGAAAATCCAGATGATTCTTCTGAATCAAATTTGACTCAGAATTGGGATCTAATGCCTAAAAGACATTTACCTCATTATCATTGCTGCATAATCTGAATTTCAAGTTTTTTCACTTAAACAACTTACTGTAAAATATAGAAAGATTTCTCTATCATCAACAGCTTTAATGAGACAGAGGTTTTCCCAGTTGTAGACATACATAAAAAGGCACAGATACATAAGATTAAAGGTTAAATAATAAACTGGGACTAGGCAACATCACTATGCAAAGCTTTTCCTGCCAGAATTTTGAGTAAAAAACTATGCTCCCCAAATCACCAGTTTCTTAAGCAGTTTTGCTTGCAAACAGAGATATTCTATTTGCTTTATTAGAATCATACAATTGTTTAGGTTGGAAAAAAACTTTAAGATCATCAAGTCCAGCCATTAACCCAGCACTGCCAAGTCCACCACTAAATCATGTCACTAAGAACCTCATTACGTGGTTTTTAAATATGACCAGGAATGGTGACTCAACCACCTCCCTGGGCAGCCTGTTCCAATGCTTGACAACTATTTCAGCAAGAAATTTTTCCCAACACCCAATCTAAACCTTCCCTGGCATAGGTTGAGGCCATTTCCTTTTGCCCTGTTGCTTGTTACTTGGGAGAAGAGACCGACCCCCACCTGCCTACAGCCTCCTGTCAGGCAGTCGCAGAGAGCGATAAGCCCCCCCAGGCTCCTTGTCTCCAGGCTAAACACCCCGGCTCCCTCAGCCGCCCCTCACAACACTCGTGCCCCAGCCCCTTCCCCAGCCCCGCTGCCCGTCTCTGGACACGCTCCAGCCCCTCAGTGTCCCTCCTGCAGCGAGGGGCCCAAACCTGAACACAGGATTCCAGGGGCGGCCTCACCCGTGCCCAGTGCAGGGGGACGGTCACTGCCCTGGTCCCGCTGGCCACGCTGTTGCTGACACAAGCCGGGATGCTGCTGGCCCTCCTGGCCACCTGGGCACGGTGCTGGCTCATGCCCAGCCGGCTGCCCACCAGCACCCCCAGGCCCTTTCCCCCCAGGCACTTCCCAGCCGCTCTGCCCCGGCCTGGAGCGCTGCGTGGGGCCGGTGTGACCCCAGGGCAGGACCCGGCACTCGGCCTTGTGGAACCTCATACAAGTGGCCTGGGCCCGTGGATCCAGCCTGCCCAGACCCCTCTGCAGAGCCTCCTGCCCTCCAGCAGATCAGCACCCCTGCCCAGCCGGGTGTTGGCTGCAGACTCGCTGGGGGTGCACTCGATCCCCTCGCCCAGATCACAGACCCAGATCACACGAACCAGGACTGGCCCCAGCGCTGAGCCCTGGGGAACACCACGTGTGCCCGGCCGCCAGCTGGATGTGGCTCCATTCCCCACCCCCCTTTGGGCTCGGCCAGCCAGCCAGCCTTTTACCCAGCCCGGAGCGCACACGTACAGGCCGCGAGCAGCCGGTTTCCCCAGGAGATGCTGTGGGACATGGTGTCGAAGGCTTTACTGAAGTCCAGGTAAACAACATCCACAGCCTTTCCCTCATCCACTAGGTGAGTTGTCTTGTTGTAGGAGACTAAGTTGGTGTCAGTCAGGACCTGCCTTTCATACACTCCTGCTGGCTGGGCCTGATCCCCAGGTTGCCCTGCACATGCTGCATGATGGCGCTCAGGATGACCTGCTCCGTAACCCTCCCCAGCACCAAGGTCAGGCTGACAGGCCTGTAGTTCTCCAGATACTTCTTCCTGCTCTTCCTGTAAATGGACACCACTTTTTCTAACTTCCAGTCAACTGGGATCTCTCTGGTTAGCCAGGACTGTTGATAAATGATGGCAAGTGGCTTGGTGGACAGTTTCCCAGCTGCCTCAGTACCCTTAGTGGATCCCATCCAGCCCCTTAACTTGTGTTCATTAACACAAACAAAATGTTCACATATTTATAATTAGTATAAAGTCGGCAACAAGCAAAGCTGCTCACTGAACTTTCCATAATCTCATACCCCTCCCCTCCACTAAGCCTCTTTCCATACTCTCAAATTAAACCGACTAGCTGTAAAACAGCAGGGTTTCAAATTAAAGCACACTTTATTTTCAGAGGTCTCCACACTTTGCGGCTGACTTCCTGTCAGGAAGAGTTCCATTTCAGTGCAGAGCCCCATCAGCGGGGAGCTCACAGAATTAAGTGCCAGTTGATATTACTTTGTTTTGCATTTACCACCCATGAGAATATTGTTCAAAGATCTAGTTATAAAGTCAGCATGGTATCATCCTTCTGACTAGACTGCCAAGCCACAGGGTGTGCTCTCACTGCACAAAACTCACCTTAAATGGTGGTGTTTTTTTAAGTCCTAGTGTGCTGGTGAAGCAACAGGATGCCTTTTTTCTTCAGAAAAGTCTTGCTTCTGTAGCTAAATTATGTTCCTTTAGTACTGAACATCTGCAGCATTGTACATGCATGGAAATGAAGCTGTCCTGCTCCACTATCACACCCCAAAAATTCAAATTTACAGTAGACAATGCACTCTCCTCCCTAAACATAAAAATGTATACATTAATTATACAAATTCTTAGCAACACTGTTATAAAGGCTAATATTGTTAGCTATGGTGGACATCTTTTCCATTAAGTTCAAACCAGTATCGGGAATCACTGGATTCCTGATCAAATCAAAGTAATTTTCATTTCAAAAGAAAGATTTTCTTAGCAAGAGCCTATAATATCTGAAATGCCTATAGAACTATCACTGAAAATTGTACTTTAAAGAAGAAAATGGGGGGGTGGGGGGCGCGGGAAACCTCTTTCTCCCCCCAGGACTTTACTGTAGGCAACAACTATGTTTTAGTAAGTTGACCTTAGGGAAGTTCATATCTCTGCACTCCATTGTGGCAAACTGTTTTTAATAAGAGTTTTGTGGGTTTTAACCCTATCTTTTATCCATTCCTCTGTCCAAAGTCTACAAGTCATACCGACTTCTATTGTCCCAAGAAACAATGCTGCACACCAGGTCACACTGAAACATCATGGCTTCACTATACCTATCCACTTGTCCCTGTCTACGCACCTTCTTAGTCTAATATATAACACCCATTCCAATTTATTTACATATAAATGTATTTTTTTATTTTTGTTGAAAACAAAGTTCACAATTACTTTCCAGAAAACAGTTGTGTAGTATAAAACAAAAAACACTGTTTTTTTCACACTACTGCAGTTTTCAGCTGCAGCTGTTATAGCCTGCCTTTGTTGAACGTGTCAAAAATACACTGGCTGCAAATTGCTGAGGGTATATTCCAGTGGGTCAAAAGCAGGCCTAGATAAAACAAGTTTTAGTTAGGAAGCCATATCTATTGCTTTAACTATTATTTAAATTTAATATGCAGAAACATCAACCCCATTTCATAAAAGTACACCATACCAGACACTCTTCTGGTTTTCCTCATACTAAATGTAACACAACATTGGTTTTGCTCATCTTAAAATCCCACATGATACACTTCATTTCCAAACTGGGGAGTGAGTAAACCTTTAAAATATTCTCCTAGACCAAGAATTATTAAAAGATATAAGATGACGAAGGCAAAGTACTAGCTCACACATTTTAACGACTGTGACCACTACCTGTCAGGATATAACTATGAAATGCTTATTGCATCGTTAAGTCAAGAAAAGGTCGCTTATTATTCATGCAGTATTGGCAAATCATTTCCAATACATTCCAAGCCACTTCCACACTTAAGACAAAAGCAAAGTTTAAGTTATAAACTCCATTGATTTCTACTACTAAGCAAATTGTCAATATACACCTACTTCATAGACCCATGCAAGAAACAATATTCTATCAGAATTTACTTTTTTAAAATTCAGCCCATGATGGACACAGATGTTTTAAATTCTGTATCTCTAGGCTCTACTAATAGTAAACAAAGCACACTATTGCTGAAGCCAACGAGACCTAAGAGAAAAGACAGCGTTCAAGCATATCTTAAGCATACCAAGCTAGAGCAGGATCGGAGAATTGCAAACCTTAGTGATTACTATGAAGAATAATAGAAGTCTGAAAGAAATATGTTCAAGTGGTCTCCAAGCAATTCCATGGAATTCAACAAGTTAAATATTGCAGACAATTACAGGCAATTAAACTTTCAAACAATTTACAAAGCAACAGGAAATCAAAGTAGGAGTGAAGTTCCAACAGACAAATTTTATGTTATCCTGGAGATTCACACAGAATATATTACAATAATCTAGTTCTGGAGAGAAAGAATCTACATACTGCTTAAGTCAACGAAAAAACCCCCTATACACAGCTAATTTAACACGTAATTTCAACATAATCCAGTTTAAAGGAAAAGTTTTCCCAGCCGTTTCCATTTATTTCAATCTTACCAGAATTGCACTTCAGACCGTTATCTACCAAACTGATCTCCAGTTTCAAACACTTAGAATGTATAACACAGTTCAATGAAGCAAGCAGCAAAATACCCGTAGTACAAGTAATCTATTTGTAATTACTCCAAGTACTATGTTCAGTGACATATACCAAACATAAAATTGTCAATATACACTTTCAGCACCCAAAGTTAGATCCTCAGAGGTGGAGGAAAAACTCCCACTTGGGAAATTAAGAAGTTACACTATGCATAAAAAAAACCCAGATATATCAAGTGTAATGGATAATCCAAGTTATCTAGACAACAGGTTTGATAATATAACCTTCTGTTTTGTCAGAAGGAAACTTACTGACAAGATGGTATCTAAAATCCAAGCACCAAAGTATTTAAGGAGTCTGGATTCCACACGCAGCGCCCTCCCACATCTCAAGGCTTTTAATTCAATTTCTCCAGAGTTAATCCTACTGACCCCTAGCCAAACAGCTCGCTGTCTTGATACCAAGTGCCTTCCAATGCAGGAGAATGCAGAAGCCCTAAACTTTATCCCCAAGACCTTACAGAAAATAACTGATGCCTTCATATATCACACCTAAAGAAGGAATCCTGCAATAGAGGACAACACAGATGAATGACAACATTGTTTTTACAGATCGAGCATGCTTTTTTTCATTCAAAACTGGACCTGTAAATGCCCTTAAGCTTCTAGAGTACTAGCTACTTTGGGAGGATATGCTGAAAGTTTTCCTCTGACAGATTATTCTGCTCTAGTGATAATAACTATTACCTGAAACATCAATTGAAACTTCAGTCTCTTCTATCCCAGGAGAGCATTTTGATAGCATGGCTCCTGGCTACTATGGGATCTACCTTCCCCTCTCTCTAGCTCTGACCACAGGGTTCCACCCTGCAAAACTAGGTCATTGTAGATGAAAATACACATTGAAAGGGGAAAAGAATAACAAGATTTTTTGAAGAAAAATAGTTTATAATATAGAATTGCTTCATTGAAAATATCCTGAAGTAACACTGTACATAAAAAGCTCAACAGACATTTCCCAACTACCTTCCATCCAATAGCATCTTAAAGAAAAATAAGATAAGAATCTTTCATTTTGTATACTTCATACCACTACAATTAAAGTTAGCAGTACAAGGCAAACATCTATGGACACGATTCACACAACATATTCCCCTGAAATGAACAACTTAGATTTTGGGAAGGTCTCTTTTCTATTTTTATTTGTGAAGGTCTAAATAATTTTCATTTGTCTAATAAAGTTACATTTCTAATAATTTTATCATAAAAGCAATCTATTACTGAAGTGGGTTTTTTTTACTCAAATACAGCTACATTCATCTCAGTAAAAACAAAGATCCTATTGGCAGACGTTCACACTGTATGGAAAGAAAAACTTCCAACTCCTGCTATCTTCTAAATGGCTTTTAAAAGGAAATTAGAACATGCATTAAAATTGATATAAAGTCATTTGGCAGCTCACAAAATCCCTAGAAAATTTACCCTCTGTACCAAAACATACATTTTTTAGATCATGGACCTAAAGAATTAATAAATCCTTCTTAACCTTACTTTCAGCTATTAAAAGGCAAAGTGATTAGAAAGAAAAATATTATCTTGATTAAAACATCATCACCTAACACTTGGGGCACACAAAAAGCATACAAACAGCTTTTATTCTCTTTGTGTCTAAACCAGGATATGGTTAGAGTTTTGGTGCCTCTGTTGAGTTCAGCTGCCACGGTATCATAGTGACATTTAGATAACCTATACCCAATTCAATTAAAACTTCGTAGTGAACACTATAGTTATCCATCACATCAAATTGCACTTAAAGGTAAATTAGGAATCAGTGCAGATCACAAAGCATCAGTATAATGTGTTCTCTCTGCAGATAACAAACACTGAAAACCAGTCAACTTCTACACCAACTAAAATCTCTAAGTAATTCAAAGGCTTACCAACATTTTAGAACACACCGCATAAACCCATTCCTGAGGTAAGGAATTCAGATCATTGATACAAAACATTTTTTCTGAGTACAGGATACACAGAAAAACCTGGAAATCCTATTGCATTTTGCAAACTAAGTATTGGGGTGGAGGAGGGGTGCATGTGTGCAAAAATCTGCTGGAAAACTTAACTACCATCCTATTGCTCTTACTTAGAGGAAATACGTTAACATATTGTTTGTATGGGTGCATGACTGCATGTTGATATTATTTAAATAATGATGCTCTTACCAGAGCAAGAGATATGATGCATCTAAGATACTGCCCATGCAAAAGATGAATACTGACTTCTTACTGAGCCACAGAACCCGTTAGCGAAGTGATTTAGTAGCACATGAAACAAAGATGATCATGCTAAAGAAAAACCTTTTGCAAACGTTTCACCATTTAACCAGTGACAATTGGTTTGGCGAGTAGAGTTAGACAAGGAAAAAAAAAAAAAGACAGCTTGCCTACACAGAGTAAAGCCAACTTTCACAGTGTAATTTTTTCTGCTTTAATACTGCTAATCAGCCTCTACTGTATTTTTAAGATGCACATGCACCTCATTGGATCACGCTTTTCTCTCCAAAAAATAACTCCAAAACTGATCAGCACAGTGCATGACATATTCAACTGTAATCATACTTCATTAGGCCATATGAGCTGATGCTATCACTGCACACACACAAAAAAAATAATCTGGAGTTTATGCTTCCTTCTTCCATCGCCCCATAAAAGACACACTTTATCAAGGTCTAATATAAATTTAACAGCTACAGCTATATAGTTATATTGCAATATATCATATCAATATTTCTAGAAGATAAAATACCTGGAGTTTACATGTATTAAAACATTGGTCTTCATTTTATATATGCCATCAGCTATCAAGAATATGCCCTTAATCCCTTTGAAACAACAAGGGGCAGAGGAAGGAGAAACCAAGTAGCTTTTATACCTTGAACCAGCAAGCAAGGTATATGTGCAGACAGTGGTGGTGGTGTCATAAAAGTTTATTAATTTTTAATTGCAAACTTTTTAAAAGGTTGGGTGGCACTCCACCAATTTTAAAAAAATATACAAGAGCTGAACAGTATTTGAGTCAGTTAGTGTAAGTTTATTATACGGTCTAAAAAATTTAGATTCAATAGACAAAAAAATCTCTTAAGTCAAAGATGGATCTGACAAGAACCCCCTAATTAGTTCTCTTACACATATTCCACTGACAATTCAGTTGATTTACTACAGAAAGAAGCATTTTTCAACTGCTTCAAATTCTGTAAGGTCAAAGCATCAAGGCAACCTATGGAACCTATTTCACCTAACTTTATACCTTTTCACCTTGGAGCTAATAATAATATAATAATACAAAAATGCTTCATGTATGTGAGCAACTGATAAATGTTTTTACTACCTTCATGAGATAGTAGGGAAGATCACAGTTTTTCCTATTTAGTCACATATTTCACAAAAACATCTGACAAATGAAAGGAAGCACAGTAGCCTATTTGCTTTGTGGATAAACATGCCCTCAATTCATACACGCCCCTTTGCGTTTTAGGCATAGGAATTCCTTTTAGATGAAAATGCTTTATTCAAGGGTGATATCACCGTTTCTCCAGGCAGAAGCCTTGCCTCACAATAGCACCTTTAACATCCTGACGTCACTCATTTAAAAAGGGTAACAGACACAGGACTTCTCTCTTTTGGCTGGTTTAATTACCCCGAAAGGATGCCAGGCCAGACTAGATGGTGCTTCTAGGTTCACTGTACTGTATGCATTTCTGATAAATGGGAAAAGAATAGATGACCTGGCAGAAGGCTCAGACAATAACATGTGATTTACAGGACATGAATGCAGCTACTATAAGATTTATCTGACAGCCCTCTCCGATAGTGGACTGTTGAGTATCCGATGGAATGATTTCTAGTCTGGAAAGTCTGCTACTGAGTAGCCATACACATTATTTATTTATTAGATGTTTTGGGTTGAAACCATTTTTAAATGATGCACTTCACAATGCTCAGCCATAAATTTAGTTTTAAACCCTAGAACGGAGGTAGTGTTATTGGAATGTGTGTCAGACTGAATTAGGATGAGCAACACAACGCTTTTATAAAGTGGCCTTGAATGCAACGTCGATTCTTTAAAAAATGATATTAATGTCAAATCAGCAGGAACACTTTGCAGTAATATTAAATGAAGGATTTCTTTATGTTTTGATAGATTTATATAAATGTAAGTATACAGAGAGACACGTCTCCAAATGTAGCATGTCTATCAAAAAAACACAACTGTTTTTGTCTCAGAAAAAGCCTTTTGTCTGTATCTCAAACCACCTGTTTCTCTTTTTACCTTGTGTTAAACATAAAACAATATATCAACACATAAACACTGAAGGAAAACACAAAAACAAAGGTCTTTTTCCATATGCCTAAATATATGAAGTTTAAACATGAGAAGAAATTAACCAGATGTCAAAAATCGTTTCAAAGAATGGTATTTTTTGAATTTATGTCACTTTGCCAGGGAGATTTACTTTCACAATTTTATGAAAAAAATTACTTCTGAGATATTATTCCATTTTGCACTGCTAAGAAAAAACATATTCCAGCCACAAATTTAAATCAGAAAAATTACAGATGTTTCAGAAAAACAATCCAAGTGCTCACATCACATATACAATGTTTAAAACAAATTTTCAGAAAGATGTTACCATAAAACCCACCAAAGATATTAATCAGAGCAATCTTTCAATTTCATAAAATGATGGCTGACAAATTTGTGAAGTTTTAAATCAAATTTGCAGATACTTACTTTGCAACTATGCCACATTATTTATGTGATTAAAAACTAGTTTTTGACCTGATCTTTTGATCTTTGGCACTTCATCCTCTCCATCTCCTCTTAAAAATTAATTAAAATTTTAGCAAAAGGATATCACTTCACTTCCCACCCTATCTCGGGCCAAAAAAAAAAAAAAAAAAGAGAAAAAAAAGAGAAAAATCAATCAAGCTCACCCCCATCTCCTCCCAGTATCTGTAAAATGTCAGCTCGAAATTCAATTTCATATCTCTCAAGCTTTCATGTAGCAAAAGACAGTTTACTTCTTAACAAAATAAATCACTTCTGTGATTGCCATGCTGACCTCTTTGAATTAGGAAAATTCAAAGTGAAAAATGTAATTATCACCCCAGAACAATCCGTATACATCTGGAGCTAATTTCAGATTCATTTCTCACATCATTTTTCATATTCTGCCAAAAATTACAGCTGCTATATAACTTTAAAAAGACTTTGAGGGCTTTGTGACTTTATTGGTTTATTTCTACTACTATACAAAGAACAACCTCAGACTCTGCAACTAGCACTGCTAAGCAATCACAAAATCCTCAATTTGATTAGATTAACATTAAGTGGCACTGTGACACATATGACAAATAGATGCATTAGAGCACGTCATTTATTCCTTATCCTCTCCCCTTCCCAAACCAAACAAGTGACGTACAGTACAGAGCACAACATGATTTTTAAAAAGATTAGATTACCCTACCAAAAAAGAAGGAAAGGTCAACCACTAATTATTGATACAAGCAGCATGGATACTGAAAACTAATTTTTAAAATGGTAATACCAAGCTGTCAGGCACATATTTAATACTCAGATTAGTTTTACTCTAATACATTAATGAATGAACAGTTAAAACTTGTATATGGATGTACGGATTTGTAGCAAGGATTCTTTTCTAATTTAAATCAGCAAAAAATTCATATTCTAGGAGTCGTGAACAATGCCTGCTTCCAGTATTGCCGTATGTAAAAATAACCATCTCTAAATTCCAAAAGTTCCATAAGGAATATTAAATTCCTTTCAGGGTAAAAATATATTTCCTGAGGAAGATGGAAAACTAGAACAAAGTTCTAGATACATTCATTAATAATAAGCTCACCAGAAAACATAACTACTCTTCACTAGTTCATTGTAAAATCTATTAGGTGTAATCTCCAGAAGTAATTGTTCTTATTGCACTTTATTGACAATGCAGACTATCGATTTTTCACACCTTCTATGATTCTTTCATTTGTATTCATGAAATGTCTATCAGCACACTCTAAATAAATTTGGCAATATAGGCACTAAAACGAATAAATCGATGTGAAGAAACATTAATTTTGCATTATCCTTATTCGTCAGGCAAGCAAACCATAAGGGTTGTAAATGAAGGTCAAAGGTTTTGAAATGGGTCAGAACCCTTGACCTCTAGACCAATACCATTCCCATTAAAAAAGGCTATTTTAAAGTTTTAAGTAGGGGAATTTACTACCAGAAAGGTATCATTTTTAAGGCACCAGAAGAAAGGCTCAATAAAAACAGTCTTCCATTTAATTACAAAAAAGAAAGCAAGAAACCTGAAAAGAAAATCCAATTAATATAGCATACACATTTTTAAGAAAGATCCTCAGGCTCTGGCTCTTTTCTAACCACAGGAACAGGCAATTCCCAGGTTCTTCAATATCTAAAGTCAGTTTGCCTTTAGGAATGTAGAATGCCCAAACTGCTCACAACTGTGGTTGCTTTCCTATTTTTTTCTCGAATTCTTAGTATTTGTCAAATCAATTGAGAATGACAGGGTTCCAAAACTCTTTACCACTCATAGCATAACCTCTACACAAAAGGAAAAATTCTATTTTTCCCAGAGGATTCAGCATGCCTAGATGCAGAAATCATTTTCTATAACCTTAATATTTTATTGATCCCATTTTATCTTACAAAAATGACAGCATAGAATTACTTAGGCACACCACCATCAAGGTTATGTAAATGCTCAATAGTAAGGTAACATAAAACCCTTAGTATCTTCTCTCCAACTGAATAGATGCAGTTACTGTGAATTACTTTTTTTAATCAAAAGGCCCTGCACATAATCTTTTTACCTATTACACATAATCTTAAATTTAAAGTAAAATTTTAACTGTAATTTCCATTGTGCTCAAAGATCAGACAACTTCATTACTTAAACCTCACCTGAGAGCAAAGAAGCATCACCAGCTCCACAACTGAACTGCTAGATTTCATGCACACAAGACCTACAAAAGGAAAAAATGGTATACATAAATGTGTGCTTATACGGCACCAGCTGTTAACACAAACTATTTTGAGATGCAAAAGATTAGAAGCATTTTGACAATCAAAAGAAAGCTGAAATTCTCATACCACTTCCAGTTCAATTCTGTACTTTACCAGCACAAAATAAAAGTATCTATGTGAGAGGGAGATCATAAATTCCATGCCTTGCACCTAAAGATGCACCTAATAGTAACACATTAACTCCATTATTCACTTTCATAAATATTTGTGTGTCAAAATGATCAGAAGTGTGGTTAACATACGTTATATTAATCCACTGTATCTACATTTTGCTATTTCTTGAAGCACTGGGTCATTATATATGCAGAGAAGGGAAATGGCTTTATGACCTTTGCTTTCTCCATTGCACGTTCTCCTTTCAGCCCCCAGCTATCAATCAAGTTTCCATTTTGTTTCATGGCAGCAGACATCCCAAACACTCTTATTAGTACTTTGACCCTTAACCCCACACTAAACCTTAGCAGAAGTGCAAGCAGTAACTTATTATATATTCTCAATTGTTTATAAACTAATTTGACTAATATTATTATTTGTATTCGCATTTTGGGGGGGTGGCGATTTAGGCCCAAAACCTGCGTTTGTGTGTTTATTTTTATCTAGACAGTTCATACACTCCCAATAATTTTCCTGCTCTTTGTCATCCAATTTATGAAACACTCATCTCTCTGTGTATATAGTCTATATTATAGACAAAATACTTTCAAACCAGATTATCTTTATCTTCAGGCAAGAAAAAAAAAGTATAACTAAATAGAATCTTTACTTCCCTGGCAAATAAAGCTTTGAAAAAAATCTCTTTCCTGTTATTCCTATTAAATGAATGAAATTTTTCACAAGGCAGCTTCCATTAAAATGTATATCAGCTCACATATACATCAATGCTCACATATATAATCAAAAGTAGAAGCCCATCTTTTCCAGTCTTAGAGAAGAAATCCATACACTTCTTCCTATCCCAAAAGGTAGGCAAGCTAAATTCCTAAACTAAATAATTTTAATTTCAGTGAAGTTTAATGAAGTCTCAGTTTGGTATCAGCAGTCTCCAGTGAAAACACCTACCAGTGTTTGATACTCTAATTATGTTTGTGGCAATACTAATCATATTCAGCACTACATACAGGATGCCTGTCCTAATCCACTAAACAACAAGTAGTTTCAAAAATATTTTTTAAAAAAGAACTTTAATTCCACAGGAAGCAACTATCTATTAGTGCAAACACAGCTCATGTGCAAGCAATCAGCTCAAGTTAAGCAACCGTGAGCTTCTAACATGGCAGTGCTCATTACTGGAAGCTGCAACAAGCTCAGACCCTAACTGAATTCCTTGCTTTAACTGGACAAAACCTGCAACTTTCACTCTAAAAAAAATTAAAAGCCAAATAAATCAGTGGACAAAGCAATTCATATGATATAACCAAATAATGAGAAAACTGAAAAACTATTGTTCACTACTAAATTCAGTGTTCCAATAAACATGATTTTTTAAAAATTGAAGCCATTAATGTCTGCATTGCAGACTTAAGCTTTGCTTTTAAACAGAGAAACCACCAGTAGAAAGAAAACTCAAAGCTCAATCATTTTAAGCCAACACCAAGAAAAGTCATGATCATCGTGTTGTGCACTTGAATCTTCACCTTCCCAGAAGCACCAGAGAATTATTCAACACTGACAAAGTATCTCTTATCCGTATGCCTGCCTGCCAATTAGAAAACAAGAAGACAGAAGCAGATTCACATGCAAGAGATACCCCATAACATGCTCTGCTGACGGAGTTCCCAAGAAGCCTTCTGTTATCACAATATATCACAATAAAAATGCAAGGTCTTTGTACTTCACTTTCCACCCTATATACTTTACTTTGTACAGAAGTGTTGACTCTGACACCAAGTTTTCTTTTTAAGGCTCACTAAACACATCTCATACACCAGCTTCTATGGGGCAATTCCCTGGAAGAGTTGGAAAACTACAGAAAAGACAGCTGCAGTTGGTCCTACACGATGAGATATAGAAAACTATGATATGTGCTGAGGGCAAAGCGATAGCAGAGACTGCAAAGATGAGGAGGCAATGACAATGACCTCAGAAGACTAAAGACAGAGGAACAGCAGGCAGTGAAATCCAGTGGACAGCTCTGTGTGGAAGGCAGGAAGAAAGCTTCTAAGGCAGTCAGCAAAAAAAGAAATAGAATTTTTTAGCCTCCCAAAGTAAAACAAAGCACACACAAAAAAATAGTTTTAAATGGAAACTTACTTGTACCTTCTATGAGCAATTCCTGCCCGTGGCTGCCCAAAAGAGTCCGAGAAAGAAAGGGAGCAAAATCCACAAAAATCTCTCTCAGAAGTGGGGCAGCTTTTTCCAAAGCATGTTCAAGCCTGTCTGTAATGCTAGTAGAGAGATACATGTGATTAACAAAAAAAGAAGGAAGTTGCTGAAATTCTGTAAAAAGGAGTATAGGTTTTGGTAATGTTTAAATGATATGATAAGGAGGAATCAATAATCCAATCATATTTTCCCCTAACCTTCATTAGGTACTGAACATCAGCAAAACAACACCCTTAAGTGATGTGGAATCTGATTATTAACTGTAACACCAAAAATGCAAGCTCACAGCTATTCAGATGTTCAGCCAAAATAGTTACCTCATATTTGAAGCAGAATCTTCAGGCACGGAAGAAACGGTAGGAACAGATGGCAGTTTTGAATTAGAAGAGCCCCTTCCTACAAGAGAAAGTAATAAATAAGCAAATAACATAAGAAAACATGCCTGAGGCTAGACAACTGGACCAGAAACTAAAGCTGTAAGCTCAACCTCTGAGAAACCATGGTTTTCAAGTGTCTGTGAGGACTATGTAAACCCTTTCACCTCTTTGTACCTCAAACTTTATTTGCTATAAGACTCCTATTTACTTACATTTGCATTTACCAGCTATGTCATGGCTAGCTTTTAAAAATTTGCTCTAGCACAAACAAATTAATTCAAAGAAGCTTTGCAGTTTGCTTTGTGAAGGAAGTCAGAGTAGACTGCAGTGATCCCTTCTGGCCTTACAAGCCATGATTGCCTCTGAAGAAATATAAGAACACTTACGATCTTAAGCAATGAATATAAATGATGTCTTACACCCTTAATACTACTGTAATGTACTAATATACACTAATAACTAAAATATAATAATATAAAGCCAAATGGTAACATTTTAAAGCATCTCTTTTGGTTACTGGAAGAGCTCATCCAATTTCAAGAACTTACACAGAAGACCCCGACTTTTTCGTCTAAAACATGCTTGTGTCAAAATGAAGCAGAATACAGAAAGAGTGGCTATTGTCAACACCCTATTTTAAATTTTTGCAACACTGGGACTCTGACAAAGACAGCTATGATAAAATTCTCCATTGCATTGCCAGCATCATTAGCATGATAGCAGTAGTATAACCTCATTTATGAGTTATTAACTTTGCCACATCAATTATTCAAAGGTCGATAGGGAAGACTGGGTCATTTATGTATCCTACACTTAGAAAAAAAAAATGCAATTGTGTTATGTCAAATTGACACTACATGGCTCTCATCAGCAGAATAGGAATCTGTAAATACTAAATTCTGCTGTTCAGTATATAAAGAGAAATACAACCTCCATACTACAGTATGGATTGGTATTAGCAATGATGAAGAGGGGGTATGCAAGACAGCCAGAGATTTCACAGATATTTGCTGCCAGGATAGGAACGGTGACTCACAAATCTTGCATTGCATTCCAAACTATAGAGAGGAATGAATCTCAGCAGACAGATTTCTGTGCATTTCCCAGGAGCACGACTGCCTCTAGTCCATCTGCAATCCTATCTCTTTCCAACCTTAGACCCTGTCCTATTCTCTTTCCTCACACCTCGCCAGTTTTAGAGTCTTATGCTGTTGGAAAGGGGGGGGAAGGTAAAAAACAAGGTAAAAAGCATGAAAGAAAAGAGTTTAATTACTTCAGTTCTCACATTTACCTTAGCAGAGATGAGACTCTTACTCAGAACTATAACTACAGAAAAAATCCTGATCGTACCGCCTACACTGGAGTGAGCTCAGTCAAATGCAACCTGTCTGGAAATAACCTGACAAGATCTTGAAAGCATCTACCAAATTGTGTCAAATACAACTTTTCCCAAGTCTTTTTGCTTGACTAAAGTGGAACAGATTTGTAAAGAGATGGTAAAGACGGATCTCTAGGATACTACATTTATTTCTCCTGTCAAATTTCAAACTTCCTCTCCAAAACACCGGCACACAGAGCTTCCCCACAGAAATATTGGAGGGTTTTGCAGTTTGGTTCCCCCCCACCCCCCGATCTGGGAAAGATGTTTTTCCTCTAATCTTGCTTCAAAGGCAGCACAGAAACTAATACATTAAACCAATGCTGAAAAGTTTTGCTCTTATTTCTTTTTCTTTCTCCAGAAGTAGGAGATATCTTTGGGAATGTGGAGATATCTTTGGGAATATGATTTGCTCACACTTTTCATAAATTCAACATGAATCTCTTATTTTGAATTTTGTTTAGGATGACAGGGTCAGAAAGAAATTTTGAATGACCCATACAAAGTGAAGGACAAAGTGGGAAAAAAAGTGTTAACTGAAAGCAGGGTGGAATCGAAGTCTCCTGGGCATTGTTTCCTAAATAATTATTCTAATGAAGGCAAATCAAAGACATATTTCTGAAAATTTCAATTGTCACTGCTAGATTTTGTAAATATTTTCAAAACTTTCATGGATACAATTCCATTTCTTTAAGAACTAGTTTTACATAGTCAAACCACCAAGAAGTATTTTAGGTACTCCCAAAGGAAAACCAGTCAAATGATGTGCTGAAAATTCAAACAGAGCCTCCTGTACAGAAAAAACAAAGCTCACAGAAGGAAACAAGCCACATGATTCAGTGGTTTCAAAGGCTGTTTGTGGGATACTTAATAGCTACAGTCCTTCAATTCCTTCTTTTTTTTTTTTCTTTTTTTTTTTTTTAAATTTACACAAATACATTCACACTTCAGTATTCACAAAGATTTAATCCAACAGGCAGTGTATTTAAAGCAATTATTTCATTTTCATGATAACCCAGCTTTCTCCCTGAAACCCAACATCCCTGTTCTCACTAAACAAGCCCCTCTAACTTGAAAATATTGTTAAATCCACAATCCTAGTAGTGGACTTAAAGCCCATACATGGCACATAAGGGGAAATCGGCACACTGATCTGGGTATTTCAACAAAATACAAAACTGAAATGGCATCCAAAGCCTTCAAAATAAGAAAACCCTCTCAACATGCAGATTGCACATGTAGAATGTCTTGTTATATAATGCTTGCGTGCTTTTTACTACATATAAAATCTTTGACCAGTAATCCACTAATTATTGGGTATGTCAGAAAGTCAAAGTATACACAACTAATATCCCACCATATTAAATGCATAGCAAAATGAAGGATCACTGTATCAGTAAAAAGACTTAACAGTGCAGCATAGTAGCAGGAATTTTAAAATTAAACAAGATGAAAATAATTCACTGGAATATTTAAGCCACGAGCAAAATAACCGAAGGAAAAATTAGAAAATAACTGACAGGAAATATCTAAGGATAATGAAAGGGTGTAACAGCCATCACAAAGCCAATAAAGAGACATACACTCAATCTGGGGTAACTGGAATTTTTTGTTGTTTTATTTTGTGGGATGGATTGTGTTTTTTGTTTGGTTTTCTGTTTTTACACACAATGGCACCAGTAAAAATGGTTAGAGTGGGAGGTAAAGGAAATCACTTAGCAACACAGGACATGATTTTTTTTCTTCTAGAAATCAAAACAAATTGTGCTTAACAGATTAGGTATAAATGTAAAATTCTATGAAGTTTTAAGTTAAAATGAACTTTTAAATATAGACATAACAGAAAAAGCACTGATAATTTGAATTTGACAAGCGCATAAGGCAGGCGTCTATATAAACTGATATTCTTTTTGAAGATTATGTAAGGATATTTATGGCCTGAATTTCTTCATGCTTATCATCACCTAAATCCACATTCCAAACTCAAATATATTTCACTAAAAGGGGTGAATCTCAGATTTATCACAGCAGAGACTTTCAGGGTGGTTTTAGATAGGATTAGGCACAGTAATTTTTGCATTCATATTTTGTTTTGTGGAAGTACTCTTTTAACTTCATTTAACTTAGAAATGGCTTTTTATTCTACTAATTTTTCTGCCTTTAGTAAAAAAAAATTGAAATACTTCAGTAGCATATTTTCATCCACAACACACATGTGAGTAAGTGCAGTAGCTACTTCAAACATGTGGAACTAAACTGACTTATCTCTTCCTTATCCTTTCACTGATAAACTGGCTCCTTCAAACTGACAGTTTTACAGACATTTGCAAGAACATAAAAGAAAATGCAAATAGATCATCTGTCTAGCACCCTTACAGTGAAACCTTATTGTTTATTCAAGGTCCCCAAGGGTCTAAACAAATAATGTCTCTAGCAATAAAGTATTGTTTAAGAAACTCTTTGTGCAAGGTCCTTATGCTTTTGCATAGGCACTTACAAAGTATACTTGGCAATACAGGATCAGTGCATGATATGCTTTACTGTGGGAGGATGAAGTAAAAAAAAAGGAGGGGGGGGGAGCCGAATTAAATAACCATACCTCTTAGTTTTGTACCACAGACCTACTACACATAAATACAACGATGCCCTTTATAGAAGGAATATCTAATAAAATAATGAGCTCATTGAAAAATACACTTCTGGGGCTGGAAGTGTACAATACAAGACTACAATGAAAGGTTTTACAAGTTAATCTAAGGGATCTGTTACATAAACACATCTGTAGGTTAAACCAAAACAGATTTCACAAAACAATGGTGAAAACTTCTCTAAAGAGAGGCTACTTTAAAAACAGGTTTTATGCTGAAACAGTATTAAAAACCATTTCCATTGCATATCATTAGCATTTGAGATTTTTAAAAATGTCACTCTGCTTTGGTAACTAGCTTTCAACTACTGTTACTGTAAAGTTGGAATTCTCTTTGAAATAGTTACTATAATCCAGTGAATTTCTTGAACTACCTCTGCACAGATGATCGCTCACTTCACATTCATTTTTCCATTACCTTATCTGCAACTAACTTATTTTATTGTGAGACTTCAAGGTTATTTTCACCTATGTATAAAAGTCAATGAATACCATTCTCCTTTGCAAAACAAGCCAACTGTGGAAGAAAATCCACATTTTCCTCTCTGTGCAGCTAGAATTCAGGAGTCACAACTCCTTTATTTATCTTCCATTACTGCTTATTCCCAGGTTTCTTCCAAGCATCCCCCTCCTTTTTCACCTCAGTCTTTGACATGGCCTTGTTTACAACTTCACACTTTGGGAACAGCACATGTCTCTGCACAGGAGAAGCAGAAATCCTGCTGGCAACTCTGTGTGGCTCAGAGGCAAAACAAAAGAAAAATCAAAGAACTTCAAGTAAGAGGGGGAGGAGGCAGGCAACAGAAAACAAGTCGAACTTGTAAGCATCAGTAAGGACAAGACATGATTCACTCCTGTTTCCTACAGACTTTTCATACTCTCTTTATAAAAACTGTATATGAACAATCATTTGCAAACTGAATAGTGAAAGCCCCAAAACTGCGTTCTTCAGAGTGAAGCGCTAATAAAACGCATGTGAAATCCTTCAACTACATAAAGAAACTGAAGACCATCAGAGAAAACAGTAGAAGTGCAAACTGCAAAACAGTTCAAAAAAGTTCACATCACTTTGGAACATTACAACTGTAATTGAAAGATTTAAAAAGAAAACCAAGTGACAAACAAAAATACAAGCATCCCACTAGCATATTCACAATAGCTCAGACAACTCCACCAAGAGCTGTCTATCCAAACATTAGTCCTGCTTTCCAATAGCCCTTCCTGGACACAGCACGTGTAAAATTTCTGCATCTCTCATTCAGCCTATGAGCCAATCCAAGGAAGAAACAACTCAATAAACTCCTCCTCCTCAATTATTACTAGTAAATAAGCTCTTTTACTCAATACCACCCTTCATAGAGAGACAAATGATTAGCTCAACATAGACCACGAAGGGATTTTATTTTCTCCATTCATTTCCAAGATCTTTCAACAATTAGAGTAGCAATTCCAGCAGCCCAACCACTCAAATATCCGCCATCAGCAACATACTGACAGGCAAGTTTAAACCACAACAGGCATATTTGTATTCAGGAAAGGCTTTTTGTGCTGTGAAATACTCTGCAGCTTGAATAAGTAAAGGTGAAGAAACTTCTCCTCCAAAAAGGCCAGCCTAGCTAAGGCTAAAACATGTTTTTACTCTCTTTCAACATATCAGAGGAACTGAGTGAGCTTAGATTCTTATCCTTCCACTTTGTCAACGCTTTGTATTTGGTAGGCCAGGACACATCACATCTACTTGATATGAGCTTAGGACAATCTTAAGGGTCAAATATCTGAGATACAGACCTTGAGTTACAGGCAAGATGCAAACTTCCGGAAAAAAATATTGGGAGGGAGGGTGATGAATTCTGAGCAAATGTAGATGGCAATGGAGGCATCTGGAATCACACAGACTGACTAATATTTCTACAAAGATCCTACCGTGAAAATGCAATTCTGATATCCCATCTACAGGCAGAAGATGCTCACACACTATATAAAACCTACTCCCAAATTATGCTTATGTACACATTACAACTAAAACACCATCACTTGCTGTTTAATCCCATTTCAATATCCGTATCTGCCTTTCATCTTTTTTGGAGGAGACTCAAGTCTCCACAGTAAAGCATTATATGTTATTATATTAAGGTTCTGTTTGCTTAATCAGTTTTTAAAACATAGCAAATAAATGCACAGAAAACAAAAAAATTCATTAACTTCAGAAAAAGCAGCTGAAACATCTTTAAATGTGGCAGTATTGTTTAATAAATAGCCTCCATATAAAAAGTAAAAAAAAAATCCAAAATTCATATTCACTACATAAACCCCTAGTCTCAGCTGTTTTTTAAAAATTTTTTTTTCTTAATTACAAAAGTAAAAAGACTTATAATGAACGTTAGCTGAAAAAAAATGAGAACAATGTATTGATCCTGCATGATGATCGATGCTGCATGAAAACAAAAATCAGTGAAAAAACATGTGATTTGAACTCAGGGGAAAATTATATATTTATCTTGGGTTTACAGGAAGCTTGTTTATTTCTACTTGTATCCTCAAATAAATAAAAAAAACGTTAAAGGCCTTACACAGAACTTCATTTCAAACTTAAGTTACTCATGGAAACTGCAATCATTTAAGTGTAAACCACTCGAACTCCGCAAATTTTTGTTTCCATGCCATTATTTTACTAGGGGGGGAAAAGAAACAGTCTCACTTTTTAATCTGTTTAAGGCACGATTTCATTTATCCCTTTATTTCTTCTTTAAATTAATTAGATTGCCAGTCTAAACATGTCTACTGTTTTTAATCCTGATACTTTCTTTTTATGCATATCAGTTCAGATTACATATCCAATTTTTGCCAAAAGTCCCAGACATGCTGGAAGTCACACAGCTACAAACCACATCAGTATTGTTTATTGTCTGGATTTCTTAAACATTCTACAGGCACATGAGCACTTATTTTTTCTTCTATATGTTCTTAAAAGATTGACTAAATCTGAAAATTGATGTTCATCTGTTTTACTTCTATTAAAAGCAAGTGAATACTGACTCCAGAAAGTGTAATAATTAAGCCCACATCTAACCTGGGTAAACCAGTAAGAAGTTAACAAATTAGCAATTATTTTAACCAATGTCAATGTAGGTATGGTTTTATTATTTTTAAAATAAATTAGCTGCTCAGAGCCAATCTTCCCCAGAGAACTGTGGCATTTTAAGAGAGAGCTGATTTTCCTAGCCCAAACGCTACTCCTATACTAGTGTAGTGCTACTTACTGCAATTTCAGTGACAAAATGGATTCTCCCTTTCGCAAATAATAAGAACATACTAGATTTCAATAGCTTCTTTTTTTACTTTCTCATGGCTGGAAGAAAACAGTTTTGATTTTCCCAAGAAATGCCATGGCCAGTTGAAGATGGCAACAAATATCTTCCAGACACACGAGTACTAGAGGACATGATAATGGATTACATTTTTTCCCCTCGGCCTTTGCAGTTTGGATATAAATTCATAAAAACAGGAATCAAGAAAGTCAAACATTGAGAAGAAATGCCAATAATCAGGCATAGGTTGAGATTTCCTTGATTAAGATGCAAATCAGTAAGCCTTGATGTTAGACTTTATGGGTACAAACAATTACGAGATCCTACACAGCCTTGTGACTTAAACATGGCTAAGTAGAAAGGCATGCCTTTGACATAGCATATAAGGTTTAACATCATTTATCTCATACAGAACAACCAGAGAGACTAAGGGTTCAAAGGACCACTTGCTTATAAGCAACCTACTCAGTTTTGTCCCCACTGAAAAAACTGTCCAAAGCAATTAGTTCAGCATCAACACTGAATATGACCTCAGGCTAAAGCTATTGGAAACACTTGTATATAATTTTCAGTCCTACTTAGCACTAACACATATATCCTTGGACAAATACCCTACGACTTGTAAATAAGCTTGTATTTTAGGTAACAAAAAGTAGTCTCTAGAATATATCGTACCTATACTAAATACAAGTTAATATAGTAAGCCTCCTTTATAGAAACTGAGAAATCTTGAGATTATGACAAACATTGCTCAGGCATTTGCATTTGTTCTGCTAGATCAAGGCAAAAGGAGAACCCCGAACAAGTTTAACAAAGCTTTTCTTTCTTTTTTTTTAATACAGCACTACTTTTGTAAGTATTTTTTTTATCTTGTACATTTGTGGAGCTACAGCATCAAAACTAGGAGTAATAAAATTATCTTGGAGATGAACACACAGAAAAAACCAAAAAAGATGAATTCTTACATTCATGAACTCGTACAGTATCACTGACAATTGGTCCAGTTCAAACTAGAGTCACTTCTATTTTCCTGTAAAGTAGCTGATACTGGTCTTTGTTAGAGGCACAGACACCAAAAGCAGGCCTGCAAGCTGCTATGTCAAGGCATGGGACGCAGATACAAAGTAGTATGCAGGACACAAAGGTCTCAAAGGTCCTTTTGTCTGACTTGGTAATTCAGGACATGTTATACCACATACACTCCCTTAGTTAAAAAAAAAAAAAAAAAAAAAAAAAAAAAAAAAAAAAGAGTGCAAAACACCATCTCCCCAGATCATTGGTACATTTTTGCCTAAGAACATACAACCAGCAGTAAGTATCAATACTCTTAGTATAAGCAAGACTCATATATAGACAGATTATATATATATACACACACTAATCAGTGTTACAACAGAAGGCAACTAATGATGATGTCTGAAAAACAACTGTTCTCACAGTGGTTTTGAGATATAGATAACGAAAAACTTCTCACCTTCACATAACACAAACAAGGTAACAAAAACTTGTTCATTTGTATTCAGAGTGAATGCTGAGAGAGTGAGAAGTGAGAGGCAGGACTGGGATTTCAGTTAATCTACCCTTACTCACCAGGAGATTCTCCTGACAGATCTGGGGCTTGGGCTGAATCTAAAGAAGAAACCACACTGACAGCATTTGAAGGAATCCCCATAGCAGCTGTAGAAGAGGAGATGGTTGATTTCTTTGGTGGTACAACAACACTCCTAGGTAAAGATAAAAAAAATGTAACTCACATTGTATGAAGGTTCACACATCATGATTCTTGTTTACACATCTAGCACATAGACTTCTATGTCCTGCAAAAGTACCATTCCTTGCCTATTTCCTTTTTCCATCATCTTTGGCAATCTACCTTAATCTAAAGTAAAAATCACCTTTGTTTAGCTTTTATGGTACACTTTAATATCCCATCCACTTCTACAAGATCCCTGCCAAACAAGTACACAGTTAGAAGACCAGCAGGACAAGTGACCTGCAAGTAGGTTTTAGTTTTCACCTTAGTTTCCCTAAGATTTGGTTTTAAACTTCAAGGAACTATTTACAAAAGATATCACAGTACTCAAAACATTAAGCTAAATTATCAACACCAACGGTTGCCTTGACAGTATGCTACTACTGGTATTCTAATGCAGAATAGAAGACTAATTGAAGATACACACACTATAGCTACAAAACATCTGAACACATATTCATATGCCCATACAAACATGCACACATCTGAAAGATAGGACTAAGGCATGAATTTGAGTATGTCTTGTCAACCAAGCTTTACTCATACAACAAATCAAAACCGTCTTTGGAGTTAAAGAACCTCCATCTTCTATATAAGTTAAATGTCAGGCCTTATAGTCAGCATTAAAGATTACACAAGAGGAAAAGATGCAAAGTGACAAGTTAGGCGTGGAGATTTATCTCACATTACTAAGAAATCAATTTATGCTATACCAATTTCAATTAAATTGTAGTACTTTATTCCAAATACCTAAAAGGCCTTGTTAAGCATACGTTAAAGGCATTTTTAATTGCAAGTTAGCTCCATAAACATGCAAAAACCCAGCTAATGAGGTAAAGAGTACAGCTGATATATAATGCACTCCCACAGCAGCGCTTACTTTTAATTACCTGGTGTTAACCGTAAGCTGAAAGTCTTCAACATTCAATTTATTTAATCACATCTTTTGTTGACAGTACTATAACTACACACTGAAAGAATTCCCTTAATAGCTTTAAAATATTCCTTTTCGAAATGAAGTAACTTCGGAACTTGACCCAAATTCAAGTGGGACAATAAGAAGCAAAGAAGTTCTGTCAAATGTTTCGAAAACAGTTCTTGCTAGAATAGGAAAGGAGGACTGTATTTGACTCCCTCCTTCAGCCCAAAGTATGTCACAGAAGCTAGACCACATTACTGATTAAATCAACCCTCCTTAATGGCAGGAGTAGGTAGGCACCATACTTGGAGGCAATACATGTCATATCATTATAAGGGTGACTGCTAATGTTAACTATACACTAAAAAAATAGAAGCAACAACACCTGAGCCCCAAGCCCTAAACCATGAATTTTGCTCATATGTTCATGTCACTTTCCCTGAAACATCAACAATGCACTAAAAAAAAAAATCATATATTTAGACTGTCTTCTAAATTATAGCCACATTACCAATTAATTTTGCATCATCCAGGTATAAGAAGGGGAACTCTTGCTCTGTGACATTCACTTTCTGGGAACTGCTGCTACTAGTAACTCATTCGAATACCTGGAAGGGGCTGGGAAATAGATACTAGTTTACAGAGTACGAGATGCACCCACACACAGCAAACATTTGGACATTTCTCCAACATCCATAATGCAGCACTGTAGCCCAGGTGAGCTCCTTTACAGATTTTAAGTTCTTTTACTGTATAGCTATCCAATTCAAGAAATACTGATCAATAGTATTAAACCCAAATCATACAGACATATTACAAATATGTATCTATTCATGTGGACTCTCTCAGTGCATAAGCTGGAAATATTTTTTTTCACACCCATTAAACCACAGAAACAACTACCCATTTGCTGCTGACTAGTATATACAATGATACTGGATGCAAGGTGAACAGGGAGGAATGTTTAGTGACAAATTTTGGTACACATGTAGATGGCAATTATGCCCATAGAGGTACTGTCTGTTCAAAACGTATCATTCATGTAATTAATTTTCACCAAATGACCTTGAGGGTAAAAACAAATCTAGAGAAGTTTTCTATTTCCAGGGCTTAAAGTCAATCAAAATTCTCTCAAAACATCAAATCAAAATGGCTGTATCCTCTGAATGCCAATGAACAGTACTGATTCTACTCTCTGACTCTACTAAGATCCCCGGGAACTACAAAACAGGTTGCATTTCAAGTCATAAAGGGCAAGCCAAACCCACACCTTAAAATTATACATAAATGGCTGAACTTCAACTACTTTTATACATTAGAACTGCTCCCCTTCAGATGAAAATACTGAAATGAACACGCTGGAAGGATCAAGAAGAAATTTTAGAAGTAATTTTTAGCACTACTACAAGGAGCTCCTCACAGAGCAAGTAACAGTCCTGGAACTGCATTGGGAGCAAGGAAGGCTGTGTGCAGATGGAGCTGTTACCTTAACACTGCTCATCTGCAGCTGGCTGACTGGAGACAAAAGAAATCCCAACTACAACAGCCCTCCATTTTCTGGGCTGTTTCTGACACAACACTATATATTATCATTTCTTCCTGTAAACTCCTACTGACCTTCAGCATGCTTAAGTGTAGTTGCACTGAGGGAGTAGTTTCAGCAAGTTACCTGACTCTCTAAAGCTACCCAAGGAGAGGTGCATTCAAGCACAGGAATTAGACTTTTTTTTTTTTTTTCCTGGGCTGCAAAAGACAGCAGTAAATGACCACAATAGTCCCTTTTGCCTTTTAAGATCTTTTGTATACCTTCTCACCTTCAAATCTATACAAGTTTGGGAATACTAGTACAGCTGCTATTCTCATCTTCTGTAACTTACTTTCCATGAAGTACATAAAAAAGGAATTATATTCTAACAATTCCATTATAATTTTCAGTATCTAGCAATGGCATTCACTTTAAGGAAGATACTCTGATCACTAGCACCAGGAATATGTCACGAATACACAGCTGCAAAGTACAGCTGTTCAGGCTTATTTTAAAAAAAATTAACATCATTCCTTTTACTTTGATTGAAGGAATACAAATAAGTACATTTCAGACTTCAAAATACTGAAGAATGTATGCTGCCTCATAAAGAGTACACATGGGTGTGCACACGTGTCCATGGCAGACAGTCACCACACGCTTTGAGCAAGAGACATCGTCACAAAGTTCTCTGAGAAAATTAGGTTGTTTATCATATCCCACTGAAAAAAAGTTTTGGCTTTTAGCTAAAAAAAAAAATTAAAAAATATTAAAAAAAATTAAAATCTTCATCATAAATTCTACAGTAATTCCTATATTTAAATATCATGTTAGATCTGGTTCCCCTCTGTTACAAGCTTGCTCAGTGTTCATGATGCACCACAGCCAAAGACTTCTGCTGTGCTCTATAACTATTCAGCAAAATAAAAGGTGACAGGGTAGGGGCTGGAGGAATTACTGCCTCACATTAAAAAATCTGAACCTTGGAGGGAAACAGAGGCTTTGAACAACTCACCATAAAGCTGTTTCCTAGTCTCAGACTACTTCTAAACAGATTTTAGATAGTGATCTGCAACAGTCAAGTGAAATTATTCCGATTCTTCAGCCAAAACAAAATAAACAGTACATCTTGTACAGAAAGAAGGTCCCTTATCCTGACAGTTCTGTCAATCCGAACAACACAGCCAAAAGAAGTGCTGAATATTGTCCAAAAACATGATATAAAGAAACCCCAGACCCTGAATGTACTTTGTCTTCTGGTCAGTTGCCACGACCTTCCAATTCAAAAAAATCCAAAGCCATCCAATATCTTAACATAATTTCTTTCTAGCTAAGCACTGCTGCATTATTTGTAGTGTAATGTTTACTACTGTGTATATCTTCCCTTTCAATGGTGCAAATGACCAATGTTACAGTTGCAGGACTTGTTTTAAGAGCTTCCATTTCCAGAACTTCCTCAAGGTATGAAAGTACAGCTCAGCAATCAGGTACAGATTCATATTTACCTCATACTGGAAAGTAAATTAAGATATTTGAAGCATAAACATTGGTCATGTTTGTTTGTTTACATTCTGAAATTCCTACATTTTTCCTTCTTTGTGTAGTAGAGATACTTCTATCGGCATGTTTAGGTGGAAATGCAATTGTGTTCAAACAGAAATATCTGCCGTTAACCATCAATGTTCCTCTGTGGTGTTCTTTCAAAAGATTATTTAAATGCTAATATAAGTAAAATGAATGCAGCTGGAAGAAAGAATGTATAAGACTGGAAAAAACAAGATTAAGTATTGTAGTAAATAAACTATGTGGAAAACATGGAGTGTTTAGCACATTATTAAATCAAATAAATTTTTCAGAGAAGAGTCTTAAAAATTAATGTGCTTTCAACTTCTCTCAAATAATAGGGCATTCGCTTTTAAAGAGTACACAGATATGACAGCCCTTTTTTGTAGCTAAACTGATAAGCATTTCTTAAAAAGTTAAATATTGCTACACATGTGAGTACAACATTCTTCAATAAGTGGCCTTATAGTATATTTCCTCAGATCTACAAAAATAATATTTAAGAAACATCTGTAATCATGCATTAATTTCATCAGAACAACAAGATATGCTAAGCAACTTCACGAACAGGTAGAGACATGTCACATGGAAGGAAACCATCAATACATTTCACTCCTTAACATTCACATTATCACACCATTTCGATTCACTCTCTACTTTTGGGTTACATCTGTATGTTATAACATCCATTACCGTATCATTCAGATAGAGGAGAAAAAAATTAAACTAGAAAAATTGCTCAAAAATATTCTTAAGGTTATTTCAGCAGACTTCAAGCACTATGGTAAAAATGGTAGTTCAGTTGCCTCATTTACATAACCATATCAGATGTTTGCCTTTGTTCATTTAAAATCAAATATCTGAGGTTTAAAGTAGGAATTTACAGCACATGAACTGATAAACGTAGGTCAGGCATAGTGAGGACTAGCCACCATAAATACATCTTAGCCAGAAGGTCAGTGTGTTATTAGTCCCAATTATGCTGAAGTGTAGAGAAGCCTTCGTGTTGCAGACAATTATTCACTGCTGAATGAGCACAGACCACTGAGCTGAACACTGACTTCCATCGCAGACAAAGGCTTACACAATAATGATCTATTCTGCCAAATTCTGTAAGGGTTTACTTACTGAATGCTTTCTTGGTTTCAGATCACCAGTTCTTCTGTTTCAATATAAAGATACAAAGTATCCTTAAATATCTCCTAAATTTTGAGTACATTTTCCTAAATATTTAAGTTGGCAAGTCTGCAATTAATTATAAATATATTTCAAATTACAAATTTTCCTTGGGTGTGAGTCAAATATCCCTAGTAAAACGTGGGCCAGGCCAAACTGATGATCTCACTATAAATTACAAATGCTTACATGCACTCTAATTCCTCTTGACATACAGGAATTTATACAGATTTAATTCTTAGCATTCCATATTTTTAGCACTGAACAGCAACACAGGTGACAGCTTGACTGTTTCCCTATGGGATAATGGTTTTAATTCAAAATCAAAAGTAGTGAGGTTTGTTCCAGGCTACCAGAATGATACCTGCTGCAGGGCTCCTAAGCAATAAGCAAAAGACCAATAAAGAGGATCAGAGACTTATTTTTACCTCTACTTTGCGAGCCAGGCAAGCAGCCTGCCATGTCAGAGTCATTCTATGGGCTCTGCTGTCTGCAGATAATACCCGTTCTCATATGCCCCCCTTGAAATACGCAAGGAGAAAGGAGGAATAGCAGATTCCCAAAACCGTGAGAGATCAGAGCTGAGGGGAGGGCCGGGGAGATGATAGAAAGAATACAATCAGTTTTCTAAGAGAACTTTAAAATCAGGTTGGCAGGGAGAGGACTTCAAAAGGTTTGCCTCTTCAGCCTCTGCAGAATGCAAATTGTTGGTATGCCAAAAGAGCTGAGATTCCCATCACAGCCCATGTGCCTTGATCTACAGATCCTCCATTGTCATATTCTGTCTCTACCTGTACCTGGCAGACTTAATCTTGTCAACAAGTTTATTCTTTTTACATTTGAGGTCCAAATCAATGATGTCTAAAATGTATTCATTTCAAATTAAAAAAAAGGACTTTGATAAATTTAACTGAAACACCACAACCAACCATTACAAAGGTACGTGCACACCACTGACTGACAAATGCATAAACACAGGCTGAGCCAAACTAAGCAGCTTATAGACGATGTTCCAAAATGATAAACAAGCTTATTAACATATCTGTTCTGTAAGTTACAGCATGGCTGCAGATTTAAGCTCTGTGGTAGAAGACCATGATTTAAGAGCCTATATTCCTCTGAACCTTCAGGATCAGCTTCCTATAACGACACGATTATTGAATGTTTCCACAAAGAGCAGTAGAAGCCAGGAGAGACCAAGGTTTTATTTTAAATTGCATAGTAAAAATAGTATGTGATAGGTTATTGATTTTATTAGACTAACTGAAGAGAAACGTCATTTCTTTTTTTATCCTGAGCTTTAGTTATTTTTATTTGTTTTATTTAAATGTCCATGCATTAGCCAGCCACACGTGCATGCGCGCGCACACACACACACACACCCTTTCCTACAAGATTACTATCAAATAAAAAACCCTGTTGTTTTAGGACACACTGCAATTGGAACATTAATTCATGTCCCTATGGATCTTGGGAAAAAGCCAATGCAATTCTTGAACTTTATCATGATAAACCCCTGGCACCCACTAATCACAAGATCATATCTTCACATAAGATAAGGGGAAGATTTTTGGCATGGGAATGAACACATACACCTAGCTGTTTGCAAAGGCTTGCAACCTGGCAGCCTTTCAGTAAGGTTTCACTCACATAGCTGTTACTGTATACTCTCCAGCTATGGCTGGGAAGTTGATAATCCTTAAGATATGAGGAGAGTTTTGATTTCTGACACAGCATTCCTGAGATAAATGCAGGATCAGAGAGATGCTTTGAAATTCCCAGAGATACCCCACTGGTAAATTGCTACATGGGAACAACTTTTAACAAACCGTTTTAAAAAAGGAAAAAAAAAAGTTAACTCACAGAACTTGTGCTTGCCATCAAACAATATATTAACCGTAAGCCAGACATAGAAAATAAGAGAGCATCCCAGAGCCTGTTTTTCCAAAGTTTCCCAATGTACCTTAGTATTTTTGTCTATCCCAGAGATAAAAGCTACTATTTCCAGCTCTATTAGTTTCTTATAAAAAGTTTTCTCTTTCCCTGGTACAATTCCTTCCTGCTGCTGTCACTAGGTGTCATTTAAGAGCATAAACTTGTACTTTAAGCAGAGTCACACTATACAAAGATACAGTCACCTTCAAGTGGTTGTGAAACTTTCCTGTCTATATAATTTTAAATACAGATTGTTCATATACACAGTTATTCTGTCTTTTTAATTATCTGATTTACTAGATAGTTAAAAACATGCCTTATCATAGATTAATGCACAATTTTGCGTCTATGGTAAATACATTGCTCTAATTGACTAGAGGTAAGACTTCTACATCATTAAGTACGCTTTTGCTTACCAGACATACCCACAATAGCAAGGATATGAAAAATTAAGCCACCTAGAAACACAAAGCCACTGACATACTGAGGTCACGTGCAACTGCTGGAGGGCAAAATATTTTACACTAGTTCATTACTTTTTCTCACACATCTAGCCCCACCCACTAAACACAAAAAGTCATAGGAAGCTAATACACACAAGTTATCACTGTGGAGCAGTCCAGCTAGTTACATAAACCCCCACAAAACCCTTTGCCCTCTGCCCTTCCATTTACAAGCACACCGCTGTCTACTACTCCAGTCCATGCACCCTTTCACTGCTCTGTATATATTCTTCACCAGAGTAGCTTCCTTTCAGTATCCAATATAGTAATTATGCCTCAAGGTTAAGTGAGAGAATGTTAGGAGTTGTGGCTACAAATGTCTGGCACTTCAGAGGTGAGAAAAGGAGAGGAGTCCATCTGGGACAGCACAGCACTTGAAAAATAAAAAGGCAAAACAGCAAGTAGTTCAACTTTTCAGTGACCTGACTTACAAAACACATTGGAATTTAAGGGGGTTTTTGTTGTTGAGTGACTTTGTAACCACACAGAAAAAAGAAAACAGAACTGCAAGTGACTGAAGGGCTGCTGCCAATGCCCAGTATTTCATCAGTGTACGTGTTATCAGATTAAATTGCGCAGTTTCCTCTGTTAAGAAGGTTTTGTAGGTGTAATCTACCTATGTCAGATACCAGGACTGCAAGTGCCCAATTACTTCCTGTCTAGTTAACCTGATTTACACCAATTCAAATCAGATTTGCACAGCCAGTACAAGCCTTCACTGTTAGCAATAGCTAATAAATAATTCCTAAATGCAACATGCACTTTTGTACCAGAATCTCCAGGCTAATGTCATTTTGTGGTTCAAATCTCTACCACTCCAGCAACAAACAATAAAAATTTCCTGAGGAAAAAACATTAGTCATAGACTGAAACATTACATTATTTCACATCGACTACCCACTTGTTGTAAAGAGCAATCACAGCCCTCAGTGGGGAAGTGCTAAAAGCACTTAGGCAGCAGCAGGGAGATGCGACAAGTTCTCATTCAGTGCCCCCCTTCCCCGTTTTCCCCCTCTGCCTCCATCCTCTTACCCTCCCAAAACAAGTCCTTCCGTTTAGCATCACAAGCAGATCACAGTAGTTACTTTGAGATAGGAGCAAGGGGGCCAAACGCTAGCATACAACCTCTGTGTCTGATCTAGCCAGGCAACCCCCACCATTTCCTCCCCCACTAGTAACAGAGCAATCTGAGTTGAGAAGACATGTTGTGACAGCTGCATCCATACCCCTGGCAGAGATGCACTTTCTTGGGCCATCTAAGGCTGCTAGTTTGAGCAAGGCCGCCACAGACTGCAAAGACAGAGCCAGAGGAAGTTCAGGAATAAGCAAAGGATCAGATACTGGTATGGTAACAAGGGAACCCCCTTGCACCAGCTTGACTCCAGGATTTCTGGATATGACTAAGGCTTTTCTAGAGGCAGGAACACAATTGTTACAGGATTCTTTCTTTTGTTTTTTGTTATCTGTTGTTTTGGAGAATCCCGGAGAAGTAAAAGTCAATAAGCATAGTAAAAGACAATGTGGTCTACTACACTCAGGAAAGATAAGAAGCTAATAAGACCAAGATGTAGGTGACACCAAAATTATTATCAGGAAAGAGGGACTTAAATCTAAAAGGAAAAGAGAAACAAAGCAGGAATGCTCCATTTTAAATCCACCACAGCATTTGAATATTAAGAAAGGCAGATATTCATTAAAATGAAAGTTTTTAATGATACTATAACAACAAAGGAAATTAACAGTTTAGGAATTTATCTACAGAATGAAACTTGGAAGATTTAAAGTAGGCCTTTAGCGCCAGAAGGCAGAATATACGTCCATTTTCATAAATGAATATGGGAGTATTCTATAGGTAGAAGGACACCTAGATGATTACTCCATTATTTTTGATCCATTTATAACTATTATTAAACCAGTATTCTTTTGCGGCCCACAGTAACAGAAACTAGATACAGCTTTGTGATCAATACACAAGCTAATCTAATCATTGTTACTTTTATTTATTTAATATCCATTTTATTTCCTGAGTACTTTAAAAACTAAGTATGCCCAGTACAGCAGCACTCACCTGCAAGTGCTGCAGTTGGGAACAGGAAAGACAAAAGGAAAGACAGAAAGAACAGCTTACACCCTTAATCTTTTCTTTACCTCTTGCAGTTATCTCTAGGCAATTTATTGGCCCTCTTACCATATTACCATACATGATTCTGACCTGTAACATATATGGAGACAGGAAAGTTAACTCCTACGAAGAGGTGCTGGCTTCAAGACCAAGACGTTCAAGTGTAACCCAAACACCAGTCATCTTTCATTTCCATAGTCTTTTGTAGCATAACATAGCATAGCATCCCATGAATTGCAGAAAGTACCTTCATGATGAACCTATGTGAAGTTGGTGGACTTCGTAGTCAAAGGTTCTACTTGTAAATAAAATCATTTTTGTTATATTAAGCACTACATGACACTGTACGTGAGATCTGGCAAACTGAAGTGTGAATTTTTCTGTTCCTTACAGATATCTTCAGCAAAACAAAATAGAGCGATTATTTTAGAAGTTACATTACCTGTCAAAGGAATGGAACTGTACAGACTGCTCAGCAGCTCCATCGCCAAGAATTCCAAGGAAGGTTGGTGGCAGAAGAGCAGCATCCACTGCAGTCCCATCAGATGGTGTGCTTACTAAGCTTCTCAAGATGTCCTTTACGTTGACATTTTTTGCAGCTGGCACAGAAGCTGCAGGCTTACTATCCTCAGTTCCTGTCTCACTTCTGCCCTCCTGAGACTTATTTACTTCTAATGAGAGTGTGCATAGTACTTCGCTGATTGCATCTGGACCCGCACTGACATTCAGAGGTCCTGCTTCAGCAACACTGCTGGAATTGTTTGTTTGCCCTGAAGCTGGCTCCTCCCCAAGACCAGAATCCCTTCTTTGTACAGATGCTGTACTTTCTGAATCTTCAGTGGAAGCTGAAGCATCAGGAGCAGCAGATGTGTTTTCCACATCTGTTCATAACAAAACCAGAATACACATTTTAAGTTCATTATTAACAGAATTGTGTTCACCACACTACTCCTTAAGAAGTAACACCAATAGGTGACAAGTGAAATAACACAGTTGTAAGTATTTCCTCTTGCCTTCTTAGATATTTAATATTATCTGTAAGTATTTAATAGGAAACTTAGAAGAATTACCTCTAATTTCTGAGAAACCTGAAAAGTTACAACATCCAAAAATTGAGACAAGGAAATAGAAGATATTGACTCAACAGTCAAAGAATGAAAATTAATTGATTGCCCTACAAAAGAACAGGAGAAAGTAGTCTCATAGTGGAAACAAAAAGCTGCCAATCTACACTTACGCATACTTAACATTATTCAAAATAAGTAATCTTTCTGCAATAAGCATTCATGAATACTTAGCTACTTCATTAACTGCCTCTACACAGCCAAATCAACCTCTAGATCATGTTCCTCCCAGATCAGGAAAAGATACACACAAACACCGAGGCAAATTGAATACTATAACGTTGTTTAAGTGGTTATAACGTGCATATTTCTATACAATTTCACATGGACTTCCACAGAATTCTAAGATGCATAAACCACTATTTTCACTTGCCAAGTAATTAACAGTTCACCTGTAGCAGGAGTTTCATTATTTTCACTCTCTGATTCCTTGCATGGCTGACTGTGGTTTGGCGGTCGTCTTTCATTCTGGGGTTCCAGTATATCTCTGTATTTTGAAACCATGAGCACAGAGATAAAATATACAACAGCCAAAGCCAAAAATTGAGCCTGTTTACTATCCTCCTGTAAAAAAAAAAAAGACACACACAAGGACACACACACAGATGTTTCTATTACAATTTCAGCAGCATGTTTATTTTTCTGTAAAGTATGCCCAGCACTACCATAAACAGACCGAGAGTAAGCTGATATGTCAACAATGGAAGAACAATATTCTCTAGTTACAGTTTGTCTCACCTATAAGCTAGGGAATACAGCAATTGTATTCAAGTGGCACTAATCCTTTCATTTTTCATTTATAAATATGACAACTTTGACTAAGGTTTTGTGTTTTGACTACATGCTTCAAATTAGTGCAGGGGCTAGGTCCCCTTTATTTATTTACAGGTGTTTCCTCTATAACATTTCCTCAAATGTGCCAAGATACTAACAGCACTTGCCGTGAAGTACAATCAGGCAAGCATATTCAAGAAAACTCTAAAAGCATTTATAAACTATTAAATATTAATGAAGGAAGTGGAACAAATTCCAGAACCAGCGTTAAGATTTTATTTCACCATCAGATTGTCCAGATGGATGTACTGTACTATGTACAATTTAAACAAGAATTGGCAAATAAATATGCATTTGGATTACAGCTGTAACTTTATGAAGAGATTTTAAGAAAAATCTTAAAACCAAATCTTACTATGAACTATGCCAGGTACCTCCCCAGAGTAATCAGTCATTCCTAAAGAAACAGAGAGAAGAGCCACATCCCAGACCTGACTAGACATTATGATGTCTAGTTTATGACTAGACATTATGCTTGTCCACTTCGGCTGTTGAAGGAAGAAAAGCTTTGTACACTTTGGCATCGCAGGAGAATGGAATATTTAGATCCTCAGTGACTAAACAGTAAAAGAAAGGTTGTTTGGGGGTTTTATCCCCCTCATTTACATAAGGGCTCAGGTAGCATTTGATTTTTCTTTCTGAGCAGTTCAAGAGAGTAAATTAAACGATAAAGCTCATTTTATCATTACGGTAGTGCCTACTGAAGTCTCACATTCTATGAAGAGTTCTTTAATAACCTATACTGGGAGAAGTTTATGAGAAGTTCTCTATTAAAAACTAGATAACATAGCTGGATCCTATTTGTTATGCTAAAAACCCAACCTATATTCCCCTCGGCTTGACCACCCAAATCCTTAATTTTCTTCACAGAACAAGACAGAAACAGTAAGATAGTAACAGCTTGTATCAGGCAAGCACAGTGTGAGATTGACGAGTCTCCTACAATGGTAAGGTAGAGAATTTTCTTGCTAGGTAAATTTTTGCAAGACGTACAATAAAGTTGTGATCCAGTGAATTAGCACTACCCCTTCCTTACTTTTCCTGCTATTTTTGTAGAACTCCTTAAAATGAAGTTCATATACTACTGGAAGTGCTGCTACTGGGGGTTAAGTGGAATCCATCCAAGTTCCTTCTATACAGGTTCAAATTATGCCAATCACAATTCTATGTGCTAAACACAATGTAAGAAACTGCACGGAAATCAAACCTAAAATATTTAGATGCAAGTATAAGCAGCTCAGATTAAAACATCTATTTTGGAATAGTTTTTAAATCTACTTTTTCTCCACATCTCAAAACAGTAGCCAAAAACCAGAGTTATTGCATCATGTTATATTTATTTGTGAAACAGAAAACCTGGTGGAACAGATATGCAAAGAAAGCAGAGGTCGTATGTGTATATAATTTTTTAAAAAAAGAAAAAATTAGGATAAAAAATGCACTTTGTTTTGAAGATTGCATTATTGGGATTATTTTAGTTTCCACCAGTATAAAAGATTCACTTCCTGTTACTCTTTTGCACAGATACTGAAGTAGCTTTTTTCAATCAATAATTGCGGTAAAGATAAAAACCAAAGACTCTTCACTCTTCTGGATAGAACAAAAGTCACTGTGTAAATCCTTATACTTGCTAAATAGTCCAACTACTGTAAAATAAGTTCTGGTGTCCAAGCTCATGGCCACCAATGACTCATAGCCATTACAGCTGCTGTATTTGCTTACCGAGGTGTTTTTTTTAAGCAATCAATCTCAATTTCCTCAATATCAGCTATAAAGTTGCTGACATAGGGCAAAGATATTTTTAGTCAATTTAAAACCAAAACCCATATGCATATTTACAGAACATGCACACAAATTGTTTCCTCTGAGGGGAAGTAAAGGAATTAGGGATAACCGCTAATTTCGAATTAGCTAAAAATATACTCACTATTCAAAAAGTACACAAACATCTTTATTATACATAGTATACATAAACAGCTTGGCTACGTACAGCATGTGAAACTATGTATTTGTACTAAACACAACATATACAATATGCAGAATTTCCGAAAATAAGCTCTTAGGAACACATCAAAGAGCATGATCAGCAGGCAGCGATTTTCACCTCTCCCTCTTTCTGGTCCCATCACTACAACAGCTGCAGAGTATTATGGGTTCCCAACTACTGTGAGCACTATTCAGTTTTTGTAAATTCCATTTAGCCAAACTGCGTAACACACATCAAGTGTTCAGCAACCAGATATATGCAGAAATCCAGCTACAAAGGAAACATTATTTGTAACTTACTATATCTCTGAACACGACAGCTCGAAGTCGATTAATATCCATATCCTGCAGAAGTCTGTCATGGTCTCGTATTGGAGAAATGCCACCAGTCACAATGTCCACCGGACTCTTATTAAAAAAAACAAACAACAAAACAACAACAATTGTTTCAGATCCTCTTTTTAAAAGCATTCTACCAAGAAGCACTGTGTGTACAATCACCCATTGTACATCATATTGTCATAACTAGAGCACAAAGATCAGGTATGCACTTCATCTTTAAAGGGGAAAAGAAAATCTGGCAAGTTCTTGTGACAGATTTATTTCACTGTGAAAGGTTAAATACGTCAGTATTAAATTCGCATCTTAGGAAAAGTACTTCAGGTTGTCAGTTTATGCCCTTCACCTCTGTTAAAGTATCAGCGGTGCAGGTATAAACTTAAAAACTTGCCCCTCTCTGTACACAGTAATAATTACTGACTTTTCTGTTCCTGAATGTGGTCTTATACTTGCCTTTGCTGCAGACTTTCCTGTTCCTATAAAGCCCTGCACTGTTTTTTGGTTCTTCACAATGTCTCCAGCAGGCTTCATCTGTGCATGCTGCTGACACTCCAAGCAATTTCTTACTGCTATCGCACATACTTGAAGGGAAAAGAAATGGTAAGAATTACTCTGGGAAATAGTATTGTCTATATCCCTTACAGAGCTGTATAATACATTTCTGTTTATCAAACTAAAATGTTTAAGCACATCAGTAAAATGATATTTTGCTTCCATAAATTTTAAATAGTTGTAAAACAATGCTCAGAATTATTTAATAATTTATGAGTAATAATTAATACTAAACTACTAGTACACATATGCTATATCTAATGGATTCTTCAAAGTAAGTTAGCACCCCTCAGTGAAATTTCACCATGCATACAACCATGGGGCAGGGCAGGTGAAGACAGCTATACTTCACAGACCAGCAAGGAAGAAAGCCAAGTGAAACACTAATGAAACAAATGACAATGTTTGCTTCGCAATGCTCTGTTACTCGTGGACTAAATGTTCTGAAGTTACATGATTTATTTTTTTAGCTTCACAATTGTACCTGTTTCATCTTCTAAGATTATTTTCAAAGGAAAAAAGAACTACCCCACCTCTATACCTGTTTGCATCCCATAAATCTTGCTCTACCTGCACAAAGTTTTAATTGCCTAGAAAGGGAGAGGAAGGCTAGTTACTGTTGAGGCTCTGAGCTGCTCTGGCACTCATGCAAATTAAACTTTTCATTACAAAAATCTTACAGCATGCAACTAGCATGAATACTCTTCCTGTGTTAACTAACTAAACCCAGTTATGGTCCTGTATGTTCACATTTCCAGAACAGTCATTACTTTTATAGGTAATGACCACTTTCTTTCAATACAATTTGAGGCAAACAGCCTTTAATACTAGATACAACTAGTGCCCAGTTTGAATCCTACTCTTCAGAAATTTCCATCTCTAGTTTTCATCATACCTCCATCTACTAACCTTAAGATTTAAACCTCTTTTCTACATATTGTACACAAGATTTCTTTTTCTTAAAGCTGCTATATTCTCAGCCTTGACTATTTGGGGAACTTTGGCAAAAGAAATATCTTCGTGGATAAAATGAACACATGCATCCACAACAGTCAGGCTACCAAACCTAGTAATTTTTTTATTTAAACTTTTTTAAGAGGAAAAGAACCTCATGTGTATGCGTTGCAGACTATGCTAATAGTAACATAGTAAAAGATCCCAATGCTTCTTTGACTAAGTTTAATCTTGATTTAACAAAAAAAGGACAGAAAAAAACCAAAGCTAACAATTGCTAACTATTTAGTAACAGCAAGCTCCTATGCTCATTAAGTGGTTTTATATGCTTACCCAGACGAAGACATTGTCGCAGAATTCCTCCAGATGACATATTTTTCTCAGACTCAATCTCAGTGAAACCAAGAGAGCTTGCAAAAATTAGCACATCCACAAGGTTGATTAATCTCTGGAGAAATGTTAAAGATGCTTCTACTGAAAGCCCTTGAGTTGGCTCAATATTCTCCAATTCATGCTACAAGAGAAAAATTGAAAGTAGCATTTACTTCTTCACAAAGGTGACATTCCTGCAACTTAATTGAAGAAAAATGTATGCTGGAAGTCCATTTTCAGTCACATTCAAAAGTTGTAATTAGTCAGATTCTAGGAACAATCATTAGCATTGGGATTTAATCCCATTCAAGACCAATGAAGCTAGGCAACTTCTTTTTATGTTTTCAGGTAAAGAGGGAAGGCATCCAATTTATCTCAGGGAAAGATGGATGTAAAAAAAGGAAGAAAGAGGTGTTTGTAGAAATATCCCACATACATTCCTCTTTTCCAAAAGGACAAATATAATCATTAATACACTGCATAAAGAAAGGCATCCTCCCACAAGAGATAAATTTTTAAACAAAAATTAAATTTCTTACAGTAGCAGATGTGGCAGCAGAAAGCAATGGCAATATACCACCACAAGCCATGATCATGTTGTCCATCACTTGAGAGATGAGGTGAATTGTGTTGTGCACAAATACGACATTGTCACTGCTATTCACAAAGTCCATCACAGTTTTTGTAGAATGGCTGTCCAAAAAAAAAAAGAACATTCAGAATACAGCTTTATTTTTGTGGTATTTTAGTATTTTTATGCTTTCATAAACCTAAAAACAGACAACAGTGGGGCAGCAAATAACACATGACTACAAGAGTCAACTGATGAATCTTAATCTAAACCTAAAACTACCACTTCCTTTCTGTTCTTAAACCTCCATAGATCATAGCTTGCTAAAATCATCAAGATGCCTATTAATCATCACTTGGATAAAGATATATTATAGGCTTGTCTATGATTACTTGCTACAGCAAAAATCACTGTATCAGGTAATACAATAAAGTTTGCTGGAAGTGTGAAGTAGATTTGAACTTAAATCTTTGGAAAAAATAAAGCAAATACTAACGGCTTTCTCAAATTAAAAATCAACAAAACAAAAAAAACTTAAGTTCTGTTAAAACACTGAAATAGCTTTTCAAAACAGAACCTAAACTAAAAATATTTTAGCTACATCTGATGATATCCTGCGAGGTCCATTTAATCACAACCTTAAAAATTATAGTCAGACAAAAATTCACCTCAATTTAAATTGCTTTAAACGCTTAAATACTCTATTCATCCTTACATTCCTTTTTATCAGTCATCACAACTATATGGCTCAATTTAAATTTCACATTCACTACTACAAGCAAATAATAGACACCACTGTTATGTAAGTTACTAATTTTTAATGTTAACATGCAGAATTACAACTTTTTTCAAAGTTCATGGTTGTTTGCTTTTTTTTTTACTAAATTCTTCTTGATGATTGCATTCCAAGTCCCTGTTACAAGTTTAATTTTAAATGCATAAATGCATAGAACACCTGTGTTCACAGAACCCTATCAAAGCAGAAATATAGTGTGTGTAAATGTAGAAGTAATAAATACTATTTGGGATAGATTTTTTAAAAAAATATATCCATATTTAGATACTAATAAAAGATGCAGGCCCTTACATATATTAGGAACATGAAAATCATGGTCCAATGAGAATCAGCAGCAACACTGCTATTGACCTAAACGTAGTGAGGTTTCAGTCAAAATATATGTGCAGACCCTCAGCCAATAAACATTTATGTCTATAAAGAGTGTTAAAAAAAATCTGAAAATATTTGGGTATAGGTCACAAAATAAGTAAGGCTACTGAAGAATGAGGAAAATACCAGATGTACAAAATTGGAAGTCAAAGAGTGATGCAGTTTCAACAAACTCTCAAGTTAATTACAACTGAGCTGCCAGTCTAGATCGTTCCATATAAAGAATAGAAATTTACCTTCTCCACATCTGTATATCTGTTTCTATGGAAAAAAGTAAGTCTGTGAGCAAGCGCTGATGCATTAGTGACCACTTAAACTCAGGAATCCGGAACACAGTTGACCTGGAGTCTCTTCTCTGCACATCTGATGTAGCGGCTAGCTCTTGTCCTGAAGAATTTTGCTGCTTTGAGCTCTGAATACACAGTTTGCAGACAAAAAAAAAAAAAACCAACCACACTCTAGTTATTAGTTTCCGTGGCATACACTGAAATGCATTAGTTAATAGACTTGAGATTTTAGATATTCATTAAGTTTAGACCATACACATGTTTACAAACAAAGCTAAAACTATTATACAAACACTAGTTACTGGATATACCAAACCTACAAACTAGTCTACAGCTGCACTACTACTCCTGTCAGTCTAAGGCATACACAAGCAACCCAACCTTACCACAGGGGGAGTATATGCTGCTGTAGATAGTAGTTTTCCTCCTTTAAGGAAGAATGGTGCAGAATGAAGAGCATCCATTAGCAGGTATCTCTGCAGAAGGGAAGTACTCAGATACATGACTATTTAACCACAAAAAGCTCAGTTAGAAACTAAAGACTAGAGGAGTGGAGCACTGCAGCATAAAACAGAAGCCCAGTTTTAAATTACACTTACAGAAAAAAATGTAGGCTGACGTGATGGAGTGACAATCCTATCAAATTTTATAGTTCTAAATATATATATGTATATTTGTGTACCTGCAGAGTAGCTAGCGTAAAAAAAATATTTTCACAAGTTCCATCAGGATATGAAAGAAACTTAGTGTTATTTTCTTCTGCACAAGCAATGTTCGCTTCTCAATAATTGTAAGACTTGACGTTATAAGAGACCAAATTGAAAAAAGCAAAACTGAAGTTGAGTGAAGAAGAAATTCTAGATAAAATCCTCTCAGAATATATAAATGTTTCTTCCAAGTCTTCAAACTTAAGAACAGAAGTACCAACACAGATGAAGTATCCATCTAGCCAACTACTCAGACTCCGTCAGCATCCCTAAGTGGACGTACAAAGAATAAAATTTTGAGAGACTTCCCAGTACACAAATAAGAATTCAGGCTATTTTAATAAAAAGTTGAAAGTTTTCTTGAGATAACTCACAAAATCCACAGACATTAAAATCCCCAAAATGTGTATGGGCACACTTTTTCAAAAGTCTCACAAAATAAGAACTTCCTTTTGCTTTTAACCTAGACAGATAAAGGACAGATTATATTTACCTCGCGTACGGATCTGGGGGGCAGAGGTGCTTCTAGACATGTGTTAGCTTTCAGTTCCAGTCTTTCTGTATCTGATGCAACACTAGAAACATCAAGCTTCGCGATTCTTTTGTCAGAGGTGCCAGCAGGCTCTGGCACTTGTGCATTTGCGTTTTCTTCAGGTTTTTTGGTTTCACTAAAAATCTTTTCTTTCTCCAGCTGCTTCTTCCCTTCTGAATTTGGTTGAATCACTACTTCTTGAACTGCAGAACTCACTGTTTCTGGTAAAGAAGTCAGTTCTTGTTTTTTCCCGTCTACACCTTCAGTATCTTCAGATTTTGAAGGCAGAGATTCAGGTTGCTTCTCTATTGCTTTTTCCTGCTTTGTCACTTTGCTTTCATTAGAGCTACATTCCTTGTTTGTTTCTGTAAGTTCTTCTGAAGATAAAGGCATACTACTTTCCTCTTTCAAATCAACAAAGTCATCTTCATCTTCCACCTCTACCCTTGATTTTTCCAGGCTTTCTGGACTTTCAGGAGTTTGTCCTTCCAAAGTAGTTTGCACTGATAAAGAAGCAGCAGTGACAGCTACTGAGTCTTCCACAAGCTCCTCAGATTTGCTCAGAGAATCTTCAATTGCTTCAGCTATTCCAGTAGTAATTTCTGAAACACTGGGCTTTATTGCTTCTGGTTCTGGAGAAAATTCCATGCAAGGCACTGCTTTTAAATCCTGAGTAGTCTCCCTGACTTCCCCCTCTAACTTCTCCCTATGATCAGACACTGAATGAGTTTGTTGGTCACCATCTGATGAAGTATCTGCCTCTCTCTTTTCAATACTGCACTCCATATCGCCATCAATAACGCTGGAAGGAACAGTAGCATCATCTTTTAACTCCAAACGTTGTTGCTTTCCCTTGGTTTCTGCCTCTTTGCTAACTCCAGAAATTGTTCTAATTGGAGCTGAAGAACGTATTCCAGTCCCTTCATCTCCTTTCCCTTGGTATTCCCTGTACATTTGAGAAAGACTTTCTTTGTGCATTTCAAAAGTTACCTAAAAGAACAGAGTTGAAAATACATTAAAAACCATACATTAATGACTGTTTTCTCTGGAAAAAAAAAACCAACCCAAAAAAAAACATTGCTCAAATTACAAAGTTATACTACAAATTTATATTCAATACTATCTTTATGATAAAAAAAAAATTAATTTCACATTGGAAATCACTTCAACTGAGAGCAAGTTTTTCCCTAAGTGTACCTAGTATTCCTGGCCAAAAGGAAGAAAAGAAAAAAGGTAACACCAGAGTCAAAAAATCCTAGATTGATCCTAAGGATGAGAAATTGTTTACTAAAAGTAATCAGAGTTTTAAGAACTACTAAAGATAGTAAAATAAGTGAAAATATTTCAAGTTGCATATTTATCGTTAACACTTGCATTATTTCCTAGGTTACAGTCATCTGTAATTAGTTATCTGTGCTACTTGCATTTATGCAATTGTATAGGATGCAGATAAACATGCACAGCATAACATCCAGATAATTACTAAATTTGAGATGGCTGTCTAACAAACTCAATTTTTTTGTAAGGGGGAACACTGTGACAAGTAGCAGCAGCACTTACTATAGCTGAGCTTTCACATCGTTTTAGCACCTTGAGTATGCTCAACAACCCTCAAAGACAAATAAACTTTGAGAAGTTTACATTAAAAAAAAATACAATCACACTAAGTCAGAGCAGAGACAAGCATGTAATGAAGCCAAAATCCTGGAGATCTCCAAATGATACCTAAGATTTTCGAAAGGACTTTTCCTTTAGTGAATGCTAGTTACTCAGTCTAAAAGGCACATGAGAACAGCTACACAAACTGATTGAAGTGAGAAGACCTTCCTACAGATGAGCTGAAAAAAATTACGATTTTTTTTTCAGGTATATATAAAAAAATTCCAGATAGAAAAATTATATAAACATACTGATAAAACTAATTTGCCCAAATAAATAGCTGTGTATTGAAAGAAAATCTCACTAAAGTTTTTATTACACTGTCATTCAATTTAGTTTGTCCATACCTTTGTATTTAAGATTTAGATTTATCTTCAATAACAAATGTGTTTATTTATCTGTAAACTTAGTTCTTAAAAAAATTCCCAACATATAAGCTGCAGCTGAGGGTTTTAATTTTTTAGCCATTTTCTTTATTATAAACATTTTCTGTAGACAAAATAGAGCAGTACACTTTACTAAATATATGAATGCACATTTTCTTATTCTCTTACATACTGAAGTCATTCATTTGGATCTAATCTAAAAATTCCAGGTACATGGTATTCAAAGTGACGATTAGCGAGTAGGTATATTTTCTCTTAACACAATACATGGAAGTCAAAACTTAATTTGACAGGTTTAAAAGGTACTAAAAATTATAGATTAAAAATCAGAGAGCATAAAAAAAAGAACAAAAGTACAAAGGAATATTCTTGGCAGCTTGTGTTGTCAGCATCAGCTTTTTAATATACTATTTTCTCCATCAATCAAATATAAAGTACTGCTGGAGCAGTGTACTATTCCAACACATGACAAAGCATGTTATTTGTTTGAGTCGATCCAATCTCTAGCAACAGAACTGGGATATCTTCCTTCTGTTTTTTTTTTTTAAAAAGTCTTCCTGTATTAGTTTAAAATCAGTTATGTACAAACAAAAAAAGTGTGAATTATTACAAATGACTGAAAGTTCATTCATCACAACAGATCTATGAAATATCTGATTATCGGATATTGCTAAATAGAACATGTGGGGGACATTATTATTTTAGGAATACTTCCTTCCTGAATGGTACCACAGTCAGGATGTCAAAAGCAACCCAAAGTGGATCATGCTAATAAGCTCTCCCTTGCACTTTTAATTTGTTTTCAAAAATATGATTAGGTAAAGCTGTTATTTTTGATCAAATCATTACTTTTCTGAAGAAGAAATCCTAGCAACTTATCTGGAGCTTATCTCCAGCTAGCTTTCCCTCTCACTCTCTTCCCGTTGCTTCTTCCATTTCCAAAACTACTAAAAAGTTTTATTCCAACAAATACTAAAGAAACATTCCACAAATAAGAATACTATTTATTTCAGCAAAACTTAACTCCCCAGGAAGTAAATTTACCCACAACATGTATATGCGTTACCTACACAATGCAAGTAAAGCTGCAACAAATCTGTGATAACGTAGCTACCTTTACTCATTTCTGTCTTCAGTATCAGACTTGTTATTGGCAACGCTCATTTTGAAAAATACATGGGAACGATGACTTCTCAAAAGTATTTGCAGGCTTTAGTACGCTGTATATTTACTTTTTTAACACTGATGAGCTACATCCAAGTACGAGACCTGAATTCTTCTCTCTGGTTATGTATGCACTGCTTCCAGAACTGTTGAACAAGTCTCAGGTATAGCCTCAAAATCTTATTTCACTAGTTCCCTTGAACCAAGGCAAAGCAAGGTAAGAATGAAGATGTGAAGGACACTTTTTTCTTCCTTTCATTTTATTTTGTGGAAAGGGGCAAATGAGGGGGATGTACGTCAAATTCTATTACTGCTGTGGTCATCTCTCCCCCCTACAAATGGGGATAGGCACAATGACACTACGCTGATCACGAGAGCGGCTGGAGGGATCTCTTACAAAACGTTATTTTTCTTCAGTGCTCAAACTTGAGTGCAATGGAGAATAGTACATGACTCACAGAACACGTTCAATAAAGCAACAATTCAATCTTAATGGAACTAATCATAGAGATGTTTCGCAGGGCTGGCAGTTACTAAACCCACCTTGCAAAAAGAGCACATTCACAGTGTTGCAAGGGTTTCATAAAGCAACACTTGATGCTTACACTGGTCCCTACAACACACAACAAGCTTTAACAGCAATATAAAGTTCTACGTTCTGGCAGCTCTATCTATGAAAGTGCTTTGATAAATTACCAATCTAGTTAAAGCAAATTGGAAGCATCAAGGAATACAGCTTTAAATGCATTCTAAAAGCATATCATCAGTTCTGTTACAGCCGCTAGCACTTCAAGGAATCACTGAGGTGAAGGCTAGAAAGTAACATCAGATCAGCCCCTTGAATTTAATCCACTTCCCTACACACTGAGCCCAGTAACATGGATTGGATGACAGCATCCAAAAGGTTGTCCAGCCTTGGTTTTAGAAATCAATAGATGAAATCTCCCCTAGATAATTTGTTCCAAATCTATTCTACCATATTTTAAAAAAAAAAAGTATCCTTCATTTAAAAACCTAGCTTCAATTTCTAGTCACTAATGTCTGCATTTCTGAGTTATTAAAAATACCTCAGCGAGGAAGAAATACCATGTTTTCAAGGTGCGGTGTTTTTTTCTTTAACATACTATAATAATGCTTTTAAAAGCCCAAAAGATGGAGAAGTAACAGGATGATCTAAAAAGAATAAGCTTTCATTTTAAAGGACTAGAATCCTTTTGGTGACCCCTTTCTGTCATGTTTCCAGCTCTTCAAAAAATCTTTAATAGCGTGAACATGCACACTTTCAGGCATCATTGCAGAGTAAGTCTCAAACTCACATGCAGGAGTAAAAGCAACCTACTCTATGGCTTCTCACTTTCCACTCCAAGAACACATTCTACGGTGCTGGCAACTGCTTTTGGAGAAATGGTCAGTTAGATGTGTCTGTTTGCATAGCCGGTGAAATACTCTTTTTCTTGTAATGCTGACTTTTTTCTAGTGTGCTACCAAGCCAACGCCCTTTACAAAAGTCTGTTGCATCTTCAAATTTTCTCTTACCAAATTTACCATCTTGTTAATAGCATTAAATCAACCTTGCTTGAGAACAAGTCAAAATCCATTGCCCATAGTCCAGCGCTGTGAGCTTGCTTTTCCTCTCCTCCTGCCCCTCAGGATCCTGAACTCCACCATCTCATGGTCACTGCAGCCAAGATTGCCTTTGACCTTCACATTCCCAACAAGACCCTTGCTAGTGAGGTATGAGGGTACAACAAAACACCTCTCCTCTTCCACTCCTCTGTCACTTGGAGGAAGTTGTCAATGAACTCAAGAAACCTCCTGCATTGCTTACGTCCTGCTGTGCTGCCCCTCCAGCACACATCAGGCCTATAAGGGCCAGCGTGTGCAAACATGAGGCTGCTCCTACCTGTCTGCAGAGCACCTCACCTGCTCACTCTTCCTGGTGAGGTGCCCTGTAGCAGACACTCACCATAAAGTCACCTTTATCTGTCCTCTCCTTAATCCTAAGCCAGAAACTCTCAGTTAGCTCCTATTCATCCCCAGGCAGAGCTCCATGACCTCCCAACTGCTCTCTCACATAAAGGGCAACTCCCATTCCTCATCTTCCCAGTCCATACTTCCTAAAGAGCTGCTACCCCTTCGCTGCATCACTCCAGTCACAGGAGCAATCCCACCACATCTCCATAATCCTAACAAGACCATTATGTGCACGTCATACTTCATATTACATTACTGAAAGCTCCAAATTTTCTGGCCCCTCATTAGCAACTTCACAGCTTCATTAATAAACATACCATAGCCAAGATTTCAGTTAGTCTTAATAGCTTAAATTCTTATTGCATTGCCAACAATGGAGTCCCCCTGCCTGCAAGCTCCTTCCTTCACATTGTAACTTCTCATTCATTTTCAAAGACACTTAAAATTTCAGTGCTGGAAGAAAAGTTCATCTTGATCTAAGACTTCCTATTTTTTTATAATCCAAACAATCACAGAATCAAATTCTATCTAAAACCTTGCCACTCTTTCAGCAAAGCCCCCCAGTATTTAATAACAATATATACTTACTAATTTATTATTCAAAATCTTACCATGCTACTTTCTCTTCTTTGTCTCTTAGGAGACTTCCCTGTTGCATGGTTTGATTTTCCTAATAACCTACATGTGCTACCTTCAAGTCAGATAGACACCACAGGCTTTTGTATTAATTTTGATTGTTAACAGGTGAATTATGAATTACAAACTGAGCGGTTCTGTTTTTCCAGCTAAGGCTGTTGAAAGTCACAAGTATGAGTTCTACTGACTGTATAGGTTAGAGACGCAATCAACTTTGCAACAAGTTGACCTTTGCCAAGCTATGATCAACAGTTAAAAACACAATGCATGGTACAGGGATGCAATATAATTTCACAATCGGTCTCATCTTAAACAGGGATGAGACCATGGTCTGGAAGCCATTACAGAACAACACTCTAGAAACCAAACTGTGCTCTTAATCACTACCACACACACAGAGTGGAAAGAAGGTCAAAACAGACAACTTATATTTACAGATGGGCAATACAAACTTACAGGTAAATAAATCTAAGCACAATTTGATGCGAATAGACATTCATTTAAGAGCAATGCACGAAACTGTAAGGACAGATACCCTGGTGAAGAAGACAGACAGTACAGAACTACAGGAGAACACCACTCACAAAACCAACCAAAATCTACTTAAAAAGGATAGCAATTTCTACTTCCACCATATCCATCAGAAATAATTCATGTCACTTAACGTACTTTCCGTAATATTCAAATTGAAATAGCAATGCATACAATTATGCAGACTACCTAAACCAGTGTTTTCCAAACATGCACTTTGAGTTTGGTATTTTCTTATTTACATAAAAAAAGAGAATGAACTTAAGAAATGATGCTTTGTAAAATCCAACTTTTCAGCAAGGCTGTATAAACAGCTCTGCTCACTCTATTTGTCTGACAGAAGACCAAGAAATAGCGGTACTACAATGGAGTCACTAGACAATTCTTCCCCCGCACTCCTGTTGCATGACACAGCATTTATGAAGCACCTAAGTTCACAAAGCCAAACAATGCACCCTACAAAACACACACCTAAGCTTAACAAAAATAATATCCCACACACTTCTGTTGCATGACATGCCATTTATGAAGCATGCAAGTTCAGAAAGCCAAACAATACACCCTACAGAGAAAATACCTAAGGTTAACAAAAACAGTATCAACAAAAATGCAAAATTAAGTAGAAATTATGATTAATAATACAAGTAGAGAGAGGTAATATAAAAAGTTATTAAAGATTAAACATCAGGATCTGCAAGCGTGCAACAATTTACGAGACAACTGTTAACAAGAACCTTCAATGTACTTAAGTCATTTTTTATTTTCCTTAAGGTATTTGCAACTGTAAAGCTGATAGTACAAAATTAATTACTAGAAATTGTTCTAAATTAGTGAGCTAAAAGGCCAATCATTAATCTTCACCATCATTTGATGGTTAATCCATAGCTGTTTGCAACTTGGAATGCATTTCTACGCACTACTAGTTAAAGACACTTGTGAGCTAATAACTGCAACATTTGCCTTTACCATTAATTTTAACTTAATTTGACATCCAACATTTCCTAATTGCCAAGGAGAAAAATTAGCATACAGCAATGAAAAAGGTTAAGATGATTGACATTTGCATTGAAGAACACAGGGAAGAAAATTTTAACTATACATTAAGATTTTGTCCTTGTTTTCATTATCAGGTGGGCAATTCTGTAGAGTAAAGAGAGGAAGAGAATGTTTGCCAGACAAGTCAGACAATTATATAGCACTGCTATTTCCTTGTATAGAGTCTGCTCAGTACAAACTAGCTCCTGTGCTGCTGACACCATCAATAAGCTCTTCATAATTCCAGAAAGCATTACAACTTTTATATTTTGACAAGGACTTATTTATGTGTTTTTCCACTTCTTCTCTAGCAACACTAACTGTTCAAAAGTAGAAACTGATCTCCAAAAAACCCGGGTCTGTTTAGACAGGACAAACCAATATCTGAAGGTATCAAACCTAATTTTTCAATTCAGTGAACGATACAAACAATACTACCGTGTGCACCATACACTGACTTAAAGACCTCAAGAATCTCTGGGTTATTTCTGTGTGGTTTGCAGAAGAAAGCTAAGAGAAGCAAATTAACATATATTACGCAGGACACTACATATGAGAAATTTCTAGGAATCTAAGCTTCCACCACAAAAAGCATTCACTGACACACAAGGTGGCAGGGGGTGCAGGGAAGAAGGAAATAAAACCACTGTACTAAGACATTTTCACGTTCCTGCATCTTCAGCTAAGTAGCAATACTTTTGCCTTTCTTCTCCTCAGCTTGAGAGAAAAAAAAAAAATGCATGTACATAATTTCCAGAATAAGAAAGCAAGTATTAGTCAATATAATTTGTAAGTCTTTGCATATCTGAGAGATAATTTCATGTATATTGGCAGCATTTTATTTTCAAATCAAGGTATAACTTACCTGTTACACCACCATACAATAATAAACTGAAACAGCACACCAAATGTATTTGCTTATTTTCACTAATGTAACTATTGTTTTTAAGTTGTTTAAATTGCAAGGCACAAACACATTATCCTCTCAGGGTATGTATTTCTTCTCTGTCTCAATCCCTGCCCCTATTCCTACAGTTCAGTAGACTCAAATTCTGCCTTGTGCATATCTGATGTTTAGATGTTGTAACTAAATTTAGTGTTTACCAATCTGCATTATCATAATACCCAGCTATAGACCTTCTTTCTTTAGCCATCTTTTTCCAATGTCTTCATATGTTGTTGGCAGCCCCGCAGCAGCGACGCCACATCCATCATTTCAATTCATGGTCCAGAGGCCCAGTTCAGTCCCCACAGCCACAAAACTGCCAAAACCTGAATACAGGTAGCAGCAAGTATGAAGGAGGTTTGCCTCAAACCCTGCAGCAATAGCAGAGGCGACCACTAAGAATTTTTGAGGCTGCAGACATAGGTCCCATCTTCCAATGATTTTTAGGCCAAGTTATACAGATGAGAATCAATGCTCTCTTCAAGTCATCTTTGCTTAGGAAGACTTTCCCATAGCTCTTTGCCTCTTTATGCATCAGTTCTTTCTACTGCAAATGTTTCCCATTTTTGGTACTTTTGGGACCTCTGGCACTTCTCAATCAGAAGCAAATCCCTATTACACTCTTCTTTTAAGAATTCTGGGCAGCTTCCTCTACCCAGCTGATCCTGTTCTTTCCTGCTTCAAAAATTCTCAGTTTACCCTGCTCACTCTATTCCTATCCCCTATTTCACATTTTTCTTTCAGTCTGAATTAGTCAAATGTTAGCATTCTGCAGCTTTATTCGTGACGTCCCACTCAAACTGAGTGAATAATGAGATTGAGTAGCTCCCCATTAACCATACATGCTGTATGCATAAAGAGCCCATCAGTGGTACAGATCCCTCCTCACAACCATTCTGTCTGCTGAATAATGAAAATAACTTTCTTCTCAGAGGCATTGATAAGGAAAAGCCTTCCCACACACCTACTATAAAGCTGTAACAAGGCAACACCTAGAAAAGGTGAAGGATTCTGTCATAACCACAATCTTGAAGGGTACACCTTAAAAGGAGGCTGCACATTCCAACCTCCAACTTCCTTCTGCTCCCCGTAAATCAGGTGATCCCCCTGAAAACCATTTCTATCTCTAATAAGCACTGTTTTTTTAATTAAAAAACTATTTAGACCATTAAGAATGAACCCCATATTTAAGTATTTCAAGTGTGCTGCTTAAGCTGCACCTCCCCCAGCCTTGCTTCATTGATCTGTTGGGCATCGCACAACTGAAAATCAAAAACCTGCAGTATCACAGTGACCCTCTTGGCTAGCTACCTCTGCTGCCCCTCAGGGCCATGCAGACGTTTTTCAGGGGACCAAAGAACATCTGAAGCCTTCAAAATGCCCTAGAGCTAAAAATGCCCACATGTAACATCATGGGAGACTCTACCTTCTTCAAGATAGGCAGCAAAAACGGAGACAAAACTGTCCTCAATAACTCATGAACACCAATGGGATTTAGAGTCAAGAGATCCCAATAGCTTGTTACCTTCTAAATCTAGAGTCACGTTCACTTCTCTGCAAATTAGTTTTTAAATTGCCATTGTATATTAAGTCCTCCACCATCTAATCTTTGCTGCTTTTGCCAGTTTTCCCTCCCCTGATAGTGACAAAAATCAGGCAAAAATAACACAAGTAAATGTTACGTACACCTTTTTTTTTCTTTCCCCCTCCTGTATTAAATGAACAAGGCACCAAAGAACATACAATTTCACTTAACACTCAATGTTTATTACAACTACACTTCTTAGACTGAAAACTAACAATTATTTAGAAACACATCATATGTTAAAGTCAGAGTACTAACATTTTAAGATTATACTACCTCTCATTCAGATCAGTGAACAAAGTATTTCCAATTATACAGCAATAAACCTGTAGCTTATACATATTAACATTTCTGTGTCTTAGTCCAGGAAAATTTCTTGAGCCACTAAAAAAACACATCAGAATTTATCCCAAATATCTTCTCTTTAACTAAATCACATGGTAACATGAAGCAACTTTTAAAGTAGTAAAATATACTTAAGGGCCTGAGATAAGCAAATGTTAGTTCTTCCCAGCAGCTTAAAACATTCATATAATTTAGGAGTGTATTGTACTGTCTAAATCATTATATTCTTTTAACACTCGGTGAAGCCGAAAGGTCAAAAAGGCAAGTTGTCCAGCATTCTTTACTTGTTTCCTATTATTAACCCCAAACTCATTGGTCCTTTTTACACAGTAACATGGCTAGACAGATAAAATCTAAGGCCTAGCTAGTATGGTTACGCTGTTCAAAAAACAGAAGTTCTTAGATGCTTTCATAAATTCAGCACTGGCCAGTTAGAACAAACTAGAGTGGCGATTTAATATTTTCATTAACGTTTATTGAACTAGAAGCCACAGATTAAACACCTTTGTATACACTGTGTTAATACTTGGAAAACATCAAAAAATATAATATGGAAATGAACAAAATACATGAGTAATACTATGAAATTTGGCTTTAAAAAGGTTACACACAGCTTCTAAGTTCTGGGTGCTAGTAAACCAATGTAGTGCAATTATGCTACAAAGCCATTGCTGCTTATAAAACGTTGTGCAGCTGTTGGAGGAGAGGGTTACAGTGACAAACAGCTTCCCTGCTACAAAGGTGGCAGGAAATCTATCAAACTGGACAATAAAATTGCAATTGAGTTTCTTTGGCTTTTTATAGCAGCTGCATGTATCTTGATGTGTAGCTCTGCAAAACCTATCCAATTCTGTAACACTAGTCCTTTATGTACTAGTTCTTTATCATAGAATGGTGTTATAAATTAGTGGCAAGAACAGCGCAAAGGGTTGTAAAAAGGAAAAATAAGCAGTAACCCAATACAATTAGAGATGAAATAATAAAAACACAAATTGGTTATTCTCTTAGCAATGTTAAGGAAATACTTTTGTTCCCATAATTCCCACATTACTTTGAAAGCATGCTAGAAATCAAAAACTTCTGAGATGCACTTAGCATCAAACAATTTGCCCACTGAATTACGTCTACACTATGTTATGTGTGAATCTATATGAATCTCAATATTGGTATAACAGGATACAAGAATATTCAAAACAAGCAAAATTAGAGGGATTAAAAATTCATTATCATTAGATATTAATATCAGTTTATAAGGACATTTTCAAGTGATTAATAAAGCTTTACCATGAAGAGCTTTTCTGTAATTTATCCACTTATGCTTATGTAATTAAAAGGTAGTTATATTGCCAGTTGAATAATTGCATGTATTATTTATAAAAAGTACAAATGGCAAATGCATAATAAAGGGAAAAAATCCAATTTTAAAATCCTCGATTACTGCATCATCATTCATATCACTATTGTTAAGGTAGTTTCTGGGTGCCTTTGTTGTTTAATAATTTTCATTTAGGCTTCTGGAAGCGGACAATCTTAGCAGCAACGGCCAAATAAACTGAACTTTACGATTCCTTCAAAATTACACCACCGCTCTGCTGCTACTTCTGTCCACACTCACACGCTTTTACCCTTGCCATGGTAAAACTCCGTCTGAAATAGGTTGGAAGAACAAGTAGTCCTTACATACTGAACAGAAAGCCAACAAAGTTAGGCTTGGGAAAACTGATACTGGAAGTTACTTCTACAACCAAGGATACCTCACCACGCCAGAAACCAAATTGAGAAACACAGAGAGTAAAGCATGTAATTTTCTCTTTCACTACAGTACTGCACAAAAAAATACAGCCTTTTGAAAAAAACACCAGCCAAAAGTAACATTACCTGTACCTCAATTTTTTCAATATTTTCTAAAACTGTGGGGTCTTTCTTAACACTTGGCTGTAGCATCACAATAGAAATATTTGGTTTTCCCTCTATGACCTCTAGGCCATTGATTAGCCACATTAAGTCACTAACGATAATGACCAAAAATCCACATAATCATTTTGACATAGAAACTACTTAAATGAGATTTCTGATATTACGTTATCTAACAAAAAGAATTTAAGAGTAGAAAGAACTAAAGCTTATAAGATAACATGTTCGACAATTTTTAAATTCAGTACACCAAAGCTCCACATAACTGAGGCAGAAAGGTGGCCTTCCTTCACTCACCTCTCCACCCTTCCCTGGGGCAGTTACCCAGCAATCACACAAATGCTTTGAATTATGCCAGTTTCTATAAAAGCACGTTAGGGATCTTTACTCTGACTACAGCTTGCCATCGTACAATCTAATCCACTCACGCCCTCTGCATCTTGGGGAAAAGTGAGGAAACAGGATTTCTGAAGACTGCAGAGCTAACTCAAAAGAAGATTAAGGACATTTCAACAAATAAAACGGGATCTCTACGAGGGTTGAAGTTTGGCCCTGGATTCTTTGCACCTGGATTCCATTTAGCTAAGTGATTATTTAATGATATTATTTCACACAGTTATTATATAGATTTCTACATTTGTCTCCCCATAGCCCTATAATCCACCATCAAGCTATGAATGTGATAAACAGAACTGCAAAACCACAGTATTCTTGCTGTCTACAGACCGACTGTTTTTGAGAAGAAAATTCATACAAATGAAGGACCTCAGAAATGCTAACAATTCCTTAGAACCATAAAGTGACCTTAAGAATTCACAGATGTTCTTTTCACACTGTTAAGTTTCACATATTTAGAAATACAGAATTTGCAATTTAATTGACTTTAAGTAAGTATTTCTGATAAACCAAAATATGAGGCCATACCAGCCTCACACTTTTGTTCAGAATAAGGCAGGGCAGTTCTCTTTTATACAACCGTGCCTTGGTTCGCAGATCCACTAATAATTTTTATGATATAATTCCGGTTGTTACAACCCAAAAATCAGAAGAGTAAAGGGTAATAGTTTCATTCGTACTGAGGATATGTGTTCGCACCCTGTACTCTGCGACAGCTTAACAGCTGAAGCGTTCGTCTCAACTTGGACTTCTTTGCTTTTCACTTTTGTTTTGTTTTACAGCCTTTTGATGTTACTAAAAGGTATTTTTGTTTATGAATAGATATGGTGCGCCACCTTGTGTTCATGTCATTATCAAAAAGCAAAACCAGCACTAAATTTTCTCCTAAACGCTCCTGAAATTTATCTCATTTTTGAAAATATGTGCCACTTTCAATATAAACTAATACTACTACAATCTGAGCAACAACAAAAAATTGTCAACTAGAAAGTTATGCTCAGCAACAGATATAAACAAGAGGCTTTTATTTAACTACTGATCCTCATTCAAGACTATCTCACTATATGATACAGTGCTTTAAGGCTCTAAATCTAATTACACAGCATAATAAAATTTCCCGACTATTTCAGACACTCACCTTTGAATGTGTGATTGACAATGTATCCACCCAAACACGCCAGCCACCCCATTCATATTTGATTGCATGGTAGAGCAAAATTCGAAATACAGTATACACCATCTCAGTTATCTTCTGTTCCTCAGAAGTCTTCGGATTAAAACAGCAAAGGGAAAGCATCCACTCCTGCCAAACGGAGCACTGCAACAAACTCCTGCAAAATACACACGTGTTATCTAATCAAATTTCAAAATATATCTTAGAAATATACATCAGCTAAGTCAGGAATTCAACATGTTTAGAACAATTGCTATGTACTAGAGTATCGAATTTTCCAAATAGCAAAGAAACCACATCTGCTTAATGAGTCTAATTTACTAGAAGACCTTGTTACTTGCTTCGTATACATGTGCATATAGCAAGCTATCTTACCTCCTATTTTCTCTGCTGTTATTAAAAAGTTTAATCATATCTGAAAGAAAGGCTCGCCGAACCTCCAGAGTTTCTGAACACTGTGGAGAATTACGTAGCAGGATTGCAATAACCTTCAAAATCTCTGTAAAACAGTTCATGAACAACGAAGCATTAGTACTAAACACAGCATAAGATAGAGGACATATTCCAATATTGTTTGTACAAGAAAAGTGATGCTACATAAAGAAGTTTTATACTGAGAAAAAAGCACATCTCTATTTGAGTAGAAGGTTTAAATAATACAAATCCCTTCCTCCAAGACTTCTCAAATCTGGTCACCATCAGGGGGATTTGCAGACCTATACAGCTGAAGAAAATGGAATCCAAGTTCAATTATTCTGTATTTCTGTTTGAATTATCAGGTTTATGCAACACCAATCTTACTGCATGACAAATGACAAGCTATCAGAATCTGTCAGAACCTTTTTCAAGGAAGTTCACATAATATGATGTATCTATTACAAAATCAATATATGAGAAAAATGCATAGATTTTGCTCTACTTTAATAATACTGAATTTTTGAAGAATGAACAACTTTGGATTATACTTTACAATTTGTTACAAAAAAAAAAGTTTGAGAAAAAGGACAAAACCCTCCCGACATAAAATTTTATCTCTTATAAGCATAATGTTTCCTGTGTTTTTAGAAGACAGTCAAAATTGCGAGTACATGCCACTTTTTGAAGCAGTGGGGCAGCCACTGTTCTTGTTACTTTAAAAAAAAGTTGACATTGTAAATGAATTAGGGTGCAATTTGAACATGGTCACTGTGATCTTCAGTTCACATTGTACAATTTCTTTAAGAAGATAAATTCCTTATCCAATATTAGCACTGATCTTAAAAAGGTCCTCTAGAAATCGCTCTTCCTGCTAGACCTAGATAGTTCCAGACTCATACTTCACAGTACAAATAATCTGTATTAACCACAGCAGTGACTCCCAACTTAAAAAAAAAATCTTAAGAGAAAGTAACAGAAATGTCTTCACATCTCTTGCTTCATACAGATTTACCAGAAGGCAAATGGCATACTGCAACTGGTTTTCTTTCCTCTGTATCTGCTTTGCTTTCCTTTCTCTTTCCCCACTTGCCACAAGAAGCAAACCCACAACTATGACCTACATTGAATCACAAAGCAGCTATGAAAATGAAAAATCTATTATTTCTCCAGAAAAAAAATTAACTCCAAAAGCTATCATAAGACCGTTGTATTATAAGCAGAGCACATCAATAATGCATATGATTCAGTAAAGGAGATCAGTACTGTCTCTTAGTTCAAGAGACTAGATCTAAAGTTTCATATCAAGGTATTTCCCATAAAGTAGGCTAACCAAAACAGCGAGCAGATACATTTCTCCTACTTTCCATCTAGTATTGTCATACTGAATGTAATATAAGATGAAGGCTGTTTCCATGTTTCAGGTAATTTAGTCTGACATCACTAAATAATGCAATCAGAATTTTGCAGGAACCTTAACATGTATTAAATCAAAGTATCCTGTGCATGGAAGTCTTGAAAAACCATTTCCTAACATGACTGCACAGCCAAAAATGGTGAGTTATGAACTACATACACATTTAGACATGTAAAACCTCTTTCAAAAGCTATAGAGACATACTTCCTAAATAACTCCAACTAAATGCACATTATCTTTCCTTTTTTATGAAAGCATGTGAAACAGATCAGAATTAAGACTGGTGGATGTAATTAATAAGCTTTTTAGAGCAAATTTTTCATATGGTAGCACTTGGAAACATGTATCATTCTTACGAGGATTTTGTATCTTCACTGTTGAATCTGGGTCAGGATGTTGTTTATGTATCACTTGAGTGCAAATCTGTTCAGTCAGAATCTAGCAAGAAAGAAGAAGATGCCATATCAATGTTCATAAAGACAGCTCACTGAAAAATAGTTGGATACATCCTTCATACAGCACCATCGTTATTTCTCCAGGGTTCCAAAAATTAACCAAAACCCCATTTGTCTAACTTGATAATGTATTTCATCCTGTACCTAAAATTTTACTCTAAACTATTTTTTTTTGCTTTCTCTTAAGCAGACACTGTTATTTTAAGTACAGTGGAAGAGAAACCTGAATCTAACCAAAACAATCATCATAAGGCAAGATCATTGCTATAGTAAAATATGAGTGTCTGCTCGAGACATTCAGGTTACTCATAATCTAGAATTGTTCATAATAAGCATCACCAAATTGGGGCAGGGGGAGGGGGGAAAATCTCAAGTAGTGAGCTTTGGAAAAAAGCAGCACTCAGCTGCATCACACTAAGGTTTAATGTCATCTGGAACATATCAACACAAATATGTAAGCAATTTTCTAACATGTCTTACAAGTAATTAGGAAGATTGGATCCTAACTACAGTATATTACTACCTCAAATAGGACATTGTATGTGGTCATGGTGATTAAGCTTGTCTGAAGCATCAGCCTTTCAGCCAACAAAGAGAACAATCCATGTCCAAGCATGACTTCAGCTTTTCTCCTAAAATAGTACAGAAAGATAAAATTCAACTTGCTTTAGGGGAAAAAAAAGCTTCAACAGTGTGCCCCAAGAAATATGAAATCACTGGAAACATCTTTTTCATTTTTTCCCTTGTCTTTCACTTTTCATTAAGGAAAAGGGCGACGATTCAAATTCTGAAAGGATAAGTCACTTGCTGAAGACAGACAGACGACAGCTAACTTTCTTCCATAAATGCAGTCTACCCATCCGCAGGCCCAAGAAGCTGGAACACACCCACAGGGATTTCTTGATAAACACTAAGGAAAGGGCATCTTTGTCCTCGTTTCACTCAAAAATACAACCATGGACAGCGATCTCACTAGTTACCTACTATTGTAGTCAACTTGTGACATATTAGATTTAGTTCTCAGTAAGTAACATGGGGTTCAATCTCAGCAGTCTAATTCTTGCTACTGATTTCTGTGGAATTATGGAAAAAGACAACTTTAAAAAGCAAGTAGCCGTACTGCAAGTATTAAATGAACCTGGTAAGGAAGTGATAATGCCTGGACGCTAGCTGCCAGTAACAAGTAATTCCATTCCACCATATCAGAAATGTATTAGTGACAAACAAATTGAAGGTTACTTGAAGAATAGTAGCTTCTATTCAGTGAAGCGTATTTACTCACTAACCTCCAGTACAGCTTTTTTTACTGTACAAATAGATACATATACATACACCATGGCATATATGTGTAAAAACCTACCTTTTTTCCTTCGGGGGGGGGGGGGGGGGGGGGGGGGGGGGGGGGGGGGGAGAGGTGGGGCTTGTTTTAGGACCTAAATCAATACTTACTTTGGAGCAAGATGCTTTAAGAAATATCCCATCACTTTTAGAGCTTGCACCCTGATGCCTTCACTTTGTGATGCTAAAAGCTTGTAGACAACCCTAAGTAGAGAAAACACAAAATAGTGTTTTCTAAAATAGTCAAAATACAAATTTATTTGCAGTCTACTGCAGTTAATTTTTCATTCCAAAAATTGCTGTGTATCTGAGCTTAATTTAAAAGAACGACTATTAAAAGTCCACAAAAAACAGCATGACATTTCTCTTAACAGCACAAGAGTGTTTGAATTCACATTTTATAATTACATTTAGAGATTTTTAATTTAATCTAAATATCTCTCAAATACCAATACATAAAACATGCTGTGAAAGGCTGCTGCAGTTCCTATTTTGAGAACTGTCTTAATCTGATATTTTACCCAGAAAACTAAGCAAGCAACTTTTTAGTATAAATGTGGCTGGATAGGAATAGCCCTGTATGGAGGGGGATTTATTACTAGCCCTAATATTTGACATCTGTGTATTCTATTGCTCCCTGAGGAGGGATAATGACATCGAGTCAGGAGACATTCTTCTCATTTCACCTACACTGGTTTCTGCTCTTCACCTCCTTACGATTATGCTCTACACCCATTTATGATTTTTCCACTGGAAGGTGTAAGAACAAAGCTAAAGGGAGCTAGGAGCATGTTTGTAGTGAAGTACTAGACCTGACTAGCTGAACAGTTCTAGCTGAAGTTTTGCCAAGAAAGAAAACGAGAGTGTAACAAAAACAGCAAGGAAAGTGTCCATGTAACTGATGAAAGTCTAGTAAATTAATAAATAATTGGAAGTACAGTTTACAGTGGGAAGTGTCCAGTAACCTTACATATATTTGACATTACCAATTCAATCTGTAATAGTACACAGATCTCATCACATGTATCTTCCACTCCCCAAATAAAATGAAATTAGACTAGCATTTAAAAATTATTTAAAAACTGCAAGTATTTATAAAGCTTTATAAAACTATTTTTAAATGTCAAGAATATTAATTAGAAAAAGCAGATGTATCAATAAGCATACAAAAACCCGTTAAGTGACTGGAGACAATACAGGAGCAAGGAACGTAACAAATGAGACAGGAAAACAAAGTGATTTCTCACTGTGGACTCACTATTCATATTGACATGACCATATACTAGTAAATAAAAAAGAAAATATCTACTGCCAGTTGTTAAATAAAAAACAAACATATTGCACTGGAGACCCAACATGACATTCAAATATTTTGTTATTTATAGTTTTTATTAGTTTCCCAAAGCATGATACATTACCATACAAATGAAGTCAAAGCTGAAGAAAATGGGTAAAAAAAAAATAATCAGCCTAGCACTAAAAGCAGAGAAAACAATTATGAACATGCCAGAATGTCGTCTCTTGAGAAAGGGCAACTGAAAAAAATGTATGTATAAATAGGGGTTAACCAATAGGTGCAACAAAATGTATGAAATGAGACTCTGCCTTTACACAGCAAGAGAATTACTACTCCACAAACCCTTCTAGGAATAGTTCTTACATTTGTTTGCCTGTTCCAATTTTTTTCCCCCACTATGTACAGGCAGGTTCATTTTAAAGTAGAGAAGTTCAATAATGTGACTACCCTCTGAGAGCCACAACACAAAATCAGAGTCATAACCTTTAGACTTTCTAGCAGATCTTCTCTTGTGCTTTTACTGTAAGTAGAATTTGCTACTTTCCCTACTTTTCTCTCACAGTGTTAAACAATATTTTTGTTTGCTGAAAAAAAGATTGTGAACAATCCATACCACAAAGTGCTAAATTTAAACAAATAAAAGGTTTCTTCTGCAAAAGTCCCATAATGCTTTACATGCTTAAAAAAAGAAAAGGAAAGAAAACTAACAAAGATCAGAAGAAACCTGAACCAATTTTTGTCAGCCCACTTTCAGTTCATATCTAAGAATGGGAGGCTAAAGACTAAGCACTAGTAGATGAAGACTTAACATCAATGTATAGACTAACTCAAATTGATCACTACCTGTTTAAGCATGACTGACAGCTTGGAAACATTAAAAAAAAAGACCTCATTGACAGTAAATCCAACATCACTTGTTGTCAAAAGAACACCCAGACACAAAAATCTCTCAAGATGAGGAGTCTAAGACTGCAACACACCCACTGATGAGGGCCTTTCAGATTTCGTGGAAATTCTAGCACGCAACATTATGGTCAAAATACTATTTCTTTTTGCCCACTTACAAAATTCAAACTTACTGTAATCCATTCCTCTGATCAAAAGCAGGGATCATAGAACCGGGATGCTCTGACATCAAAGCAACAAGTAACTGCAAGACATCCATTAGATTGTCATCCTGTTAAACAAAAGTTACATGTTTGAATTAAAAATGCATGTACGCTAGAACATGCTTTGGTTAAAAAACACACTACAAAACATTTCAAAATTATCTGGAGAGTAATAGTAAACTAAGGACCAAAAAAAATTAGGCCAGGATCAAAAGGCAAGAACAGAAGAACACACTACTGAAGTAAATACTTTATTTTCTAGAGTGAGAAGTGATACATCTGTGTCTGGGATATAAGCCTTTGACAGGGAACAGACTATTGGACTATGCTGTTTCCCTCCACACACGCTCATCTGTTTGCATGTGTGTTACCCCTTCTTTTACTGCACAGGAGCTAGAAATAAACTGCTGCACATGTTCTGGGACACAAGGTGGTGTTTAATGCAAAATCATTACTGACAAATATCCACCCCAAGGAAAAAACAAAAACCAAACATACCACCACCTGCCATAGACAACATTTAAAACAGGTATTCAAGCTTAGTAAATTTTTCCACACTATTAGCCTAAAGCACTCTAAACAACAGTTTATTAATTTGTTCGAAGTTAATCGGAATTAAAATAATAAGCTACAAAGTAGCAAAATGCAGCCGTTGTCTTTTCCCATTCTTTGTGGTATTAAAATGAAAGTTTATTTTAAAAAATACCAACCCATTTCCCAACACGTCGGAACAGTCAGATTCTTTCTCTATTAGACCGGTTTTACACCCCTTGAACAATTGTATTCACCCGACAATATTAACTTGCATTACAGGTGCTGTCACTGGTGAACAAGTCCTGTAAAAAGGCTGAATTTTACTTTTTTCGTTGATGTTTTTCTGAATTTACAGCTAGATACCTAATTCTGTGGGATTCAGCATTCATTGATCTTTTAGACTTGACCACACAAACTGCTAAAATAGTGAAAATGTCACCCCCTCATGTGAAGACTATATAAAGCTTCTCCTATTTTGGTTTACTTTTACACGTTACCAAGACTTACTTTGTATACCTCCATATAAAGTAGAATCAAATTTCTTGACCATGGTACCACCAAGTAGTAGCAACCAGCCCACAGAATAAAAGGAAAACATATAGGTGTAAACAAAAGAAGAAAAAAAAACCTCATACTGCTTGAAATGAAGTTCAATTAATTCCTTATTTTACCCATTTCAAGCACCCTTACAGAGATGAGATCAGTTAGATTTATGTCCCCATTTCCCTTGTCTTTGATGTTGCATCTGGCATAAAGTGCCTTTTCCTGGTGCTAAAATATGAAGATGCAGATGTATCAGTGGTAACCAACATTTTCTCCCAATTAAGTTTATATGCTTCTCTTAGATGCCATTAACATACATCTTTATTTTTTAATGCATGTTTTCAATTTTACTGCTTTATTTAAGAAGCAAAATAAAAAGGAAAGAAAAAACAAAACAAAAAATATTACTTAGGCAGCATAAAACAAGGTTTTGTCTTTTTTTTTTTTTTTTTTTTTTTTTTTTTTAAGTCAGTCTCACCATCTGTTTCTCCTGCTTGGTAAATCGGTTTGCAGAACAACATAAGAAACCATTTTGACTTACTGGCTTAATGAACTTCAATCTAACATTGAACATAGTGCTTAAATCACTGCAGGAATATTGGCAATTCAGTACACCACACTAAAGAGTTGGACAATGTCTGCTACTTCCTCTACAGAGCCCTCTTGTGGCACAAAGAAGGTAATATTTGAAAAAATTCAAATATTTGGTGGTCACAAACAGCAGCAGTAGCACACCACTCCTGCCACACACACCCCAAGTTAAAGATTACCTCATGTATGGTGAGCAGATAATTGAGGATAGCCTGCAATTCGTCTTCTTTTATTCCATAGTCCTTTAAAAACAATCAGGTTTTAATTATCATCCTTCAAGTACAAAAGTACTGTTCCCAAAAGAGCATTACAAACATTACAGACAAAGCATGTCCCACAAGACAAATTTGTTTTCCCTTGGTACTATAATAGCTTCATAGCTGGAAGCTAGCTTTTTCCCTGCCCAAAAAATACCCACTGAAAGTTATAAAAGTGCTTCAAGACAACTCCAAAAAAGGCATAAAAATTAGCAATATACTAATATAGTACATGAAATTGTTAGAGTAACACATGTTAAATGATAAAGACAATTTGAACTCAGAGCTTCCTATTAATGGAAAAGTTAAGGTAAAAAGAAGGATTTAAAAGTAGACCTGGATGTTTCATTATAAGCCTGTGAGCTATGCCTACAGCTGAGTTTACACTTCCTGTTTTCCACTGCAGAATCCTACCTTCAGTTGCTATCAACTTTGCAGATATTTAAATAATTTATGATGTCTATGTCAGGAATACGACTTGAGGTCTTTTCGGGTGAAAATAATATAAAACCTAAAAGTTTAAGAACAGGATGAGGGTAGGGAAAAGCAGCCTTCTTCATTTCTAAGGCTTTTATTTTTTAAAGCAAGTCTCGTTTCCTGAAAAGATTTTGCACCACTGTGTCCAAATAGAAAACGTGCACAAGAATCAGTCTTTTATGATGGACACGCTTTTTACTGTTCTTGTGAAACACTCTCCAAAACTGTCCAAGTTATAAATCTCTGACAGATATTTAAAATAAATAAATAAAATGAAGCTAACACTTAAAGAAAGTCCTTTAGAGTTTGACAGCTAAATTGTCCCCAATACTTCAAACTGCAGAACATCCTATTTAAAGGAAGAGTATGAGAGTCAAAAGCAGAGTTTTTCTGGTAGTTACTCTCCATACTGCTGGGGCTAAGGCTAGCAGTACAGAGAGCATACTGGTCCCTGAGCCACGCAGGGGAAAAGGAGAGAAAGGGAGGTGGATTCAAACACAGAAAAGTCAGTCTACTGAAGGGGCAGAAGGAGAGAGAGATCAGGGCTTACAATAGGAAAGGGTTAAGACGAGTCTATAAGCACAACTGCTGAATTTCAATATTCATCTAATGTCTAACGAACAGCTGTGAAACTTATTGATAGAGTAAGTCTTTCTTATGCTCCTCTGTCCTACTGGCCTACAGCCTATAATATTCAATGATGTTCTTTAGTCTATAAGCACTTCTGATGCAGGTGATAGTGTTCTTACCCAAAAAAACCAAAAATGGAATCAAATACTTATTTCCCCAGTAGTAAACATTTCTATATTAATGATCTAACAGCTTTACTTTTAATAAAAACAGCTTAAAAAAAAAGAGAAAAATTTATCTTTAGCACTGCTGTCTGTGGCAAGAGCCACAACAAAGATGCACCTGACATGGTATTTTTATTTACTTATTTGTTTACAAAGTTCAACATGCTTAATAAAAAATGCTGTATTAAAGAGTATTTCTTTATGCAAAGAAACTTAGATATCCTATCATAATTTAAAGTTGTCCTACCTTCATCACCAGTTGCTTAATGAACATCAACAAGAATGCTCGCAGAGATAAAATCTCTTTTTGAGTAGGCCGTGGTCCATCTACAAAAGAAGAAAGTAGATATATGACATGCAAATTAACAGTTGTTATTATCATAGTATGCATTTTCACGTAATGAAAAATAAAAGGCATTTTCTGGGGGAAGAGAGCACAGTTCTAAGTAAAGTTACCTTTCTTCCACTTCAGCCTACAAAACAGTAATGCATTTTAACACTGTTTATTAGCAAAATGCCCAACCCCTCCAAATTCTTTTCACGATTTTACCACTTCCTTGCAGTGTCTATGAACCTATTCCATGCAAAGACTGATATGAGAACTTTATGTCAGAATTCCCAGATTTCAGATTTTTGCAATTTACAATTGTTTTTAAGGTTCTGCTGAAGCTCAAAGGAAGAACTATATGCCATTATTACATACTGGCTATATACACAACAAAAAAAAAAAATCAATCTTCCAATCTTATATATAAAGATTACCTCGAAAGCTGTGACTTGATTTGTTAACTCAAAGTCAAAAGAACTTGGTTTTGCCATTCCTGTGTAAAGCAGACTTTCACTGAAACATTTTAAATACTCAAATACTGAGCAGTTCCCAGGAGAAGAAAGGTTAAAAAAACAGGTGCAACTAAATGTCAAAGCCAAGTAAAAGCTTTCATACAGAAAGCAAATATATTTTTAGGGATAGTTTTTACATTTGCTCATAGGTTCACAGTTCTTATGATCTTTATCATCACGGAAAAGCAAACTAACTAGCAAGTGTAAGTGATCATACAAATCTGGTTTTATGCAGTATAGGCCCACAGGCGTATTTGATTAAGAATAGTTATTTTCAATATAGATCCGTTTAGTCAATAGGCCATTAAACTGTATTAGTAAGACTATCCTACACACACACTTGCCTCAGGCTTAAGAAATCTGTTCAGAAAATAATTAAGTAAAGCTATATCTTCACTAAAAAAGGAGAACACACACATGCTTCGCTCCTTACAGGATGCAAAATACTACAAAACCACCTTTGCAACCCTCTTAACAGGAAGGGTTGGTCATTTTGAGAAGTTGCTGGCAGGAAGTTGAACATAACTGAGGAGCACTCACTCCCAGTGTATCTAGATCTCTTTCATCACATGCTTCTCTCTCTGAAATTCCAGAGCCTTTCTTTCTTCCATACAGGAGAGACAAGAGATTTTAATTAATCCTTTGCCAAGGCTGTGTGCCCAGCCCCATAAAACACAGAACAACAATTAGAAGGGTCATAAAGTCTTACTTCCCAAACAGCCTCAATTCCCTTATCCATGCCAGTTCCATCTGCACATGTTTACGTTATGCTGGTGCACGTCTCACTTCTCCCAGTTTCTTTTACAGTACGGATTTCTTAGTCATGCAGCTATTCCTTTTGCTTTTTGTCTTAGGATCAGTAAGTACTCTTGTGCTGTCTTCCGTGTCAATGACAAGTAGTAGACACCTGTTCTAAATTTCTTATTACTTTTGCCATGAGTTCACTGTCTGGATTAAGCACGCTTATTAAGCAGTTTTGCAACAAGTTCAGCTCCCTACACTTGTCAGATAGACTCAGTATGCTTGTTTTCAGCTATACCGCTATTATCAAGCACTTAAAGACTGTCCAGTACTTGAACAAGCTCCATAAAGAGACCACATTCTCAGGCACAGATTTACACTTCCAAAATCCTACCATTTCTCTGACCAGCTCTATCTAGTATTAATTCACATAGGTCTTTGATAACAGAGGATATGACTTCTTAAGAAATTTTCCATTAGATTATCAAAAAGCTTTCAAGAATATCCTATGGACAAAAGCACGCTGCTCAAACCCTTACAGTGAACCCACCCCATTAAAATACAATTCTTTTACAGTTCTATCCTACACATTGTATACAAGGGTTTTTTTTTTTTAAATAAACATCAGCTTGTTAGAGTAGAAATGAATACATACCTATGCCCTTGGGAGTTATACCACTGCGATCCTGAGGATTGACTACCCAGTAATAATATTTCAGGGTATGCATGACCAAAAGAACTGTCCCAACCCGCCGGATTGCACCATATATGTTAACCGTGCCAATGAACTCAGTAGACAGGTAAGTGTACAGGATCAGCTGAACCTACAACACCCAATCAGGAGATTAAAAATCATTATAGCAAAATTGCAGCACATCAGACAACTGCATTCTTAAATTCCATCTATTAAAATGTCTTAAAGAAATATGATTTTCTCTGCATAGCTCAGTCACAAAGCTCTTGAAACCCTTGCAATCTGATGAAAAATTTCATTTTATTTCTAAAACTATAAGTGCTGTGTTTTTTTTAAGTTGGTCCATGCTCATAGGAGCATGAGTGTATGGTATTCACACAACCACTGATAGCTGAGATAGGAAGGCACCTCTGGAGATCATCGAGCCCAACCTCTTTGTTCACAACAGTCGCAGAGGAAGTATTATAGAAAGGTGTATATTTATTATAGGCTTAAACATTTACATATCTTCTTTCCATTTTTTTTTTCTAGGAAATAAATGACTTAAATAATACTTACTAACTTCATTTAGCTGTAGCAAACAAATGTTTTACAATGACTTAAACAGTAGCATTTTTAGTGCTGTCCCAGTTTTTGAAATGCAAAACAAACCCTTACAGAGGAGGCCAAAAAACATGGCAGGAAGGTTTCAGGTAGAACTAATTGTAAAGTCTCCATCCAAGCTGTTTGCTCTCAAAGAACATAAATTCACCAAAAGTACTCTGAGGGGAATATATCAATTTCAATGAAGACTTCAAATCTCACACCCAGAACAATCTCTCCTAAAAATTGCTGGTTTTTTGCCAACTAACATATCCAAAATTCCTTCTCAGTCTTCAACACTGACTGGGTGAGGGACTGCAGAAGTCACTCCCAACTCTGCTCTACAGAACACTGCAGGTTTCCAAACTCCCTGAAAACCCTGAGAGGCTGCAAAACTTGATAGCTACATGCAGAAAAGCAGAGTCTGAAAACAGTTTCTGTATGATTCCTGCTAGGGATCCAGGACATAAAATTCTAGGAGTCCAGGTTTAGTCTCAACACTCCCAAATCAAAAGATATATCATAAGGTATCTTATGCATAAACAATTTTACCTGTGCTGGAATATGAATCCATATTGCAGGATTAAGGAGAACATGATCACACAGCTGCTTCAGTAAGGGCGCCCCGTTGTGCAAGTTGCTCAGATATTTCGCAAAGGCAAGGCAAAGTTCTAGTACAGCTCGGGTAACATGGGCTTTGGAAGACTGTAAAAGAAGATCTGCGTAAGGAAGAGCCCTGCAACAGTCTAAGAAAAGTATTTCTCTCTCAAAAAAAACCAAACCCAATAATCAAGATTAGTGTAAGACATTGAGAAAGATTTGGTTTACCTTTTCTAGGCTATAACCTATCACAAGGAAGCCCTTACAGGAAAGCATCTGTTCTTGCATAGCAATAGAGTTCTTCAACAACTCCATGATAAAAGCCAATAAAGTGGAACTGAAAAATATAATGTTTTAGTAGAGAAAAATAGTTTTAAAGGGTTACAACAAGACAAAGTATTTCCAAATAAACACTTCCATCACACAGCCCAGAAATAATTTTAACATGTTACGTAAGTGCTCAGATCAGAATTTTTAAAACTAAGAGCAAGACCAAGTTTTGAAAGCTTTAACTTCTTACTTTTAATTAACTTTCTAACTTGAAATTCTGGATTCTGAGATAACTGTGCAATAGCAAAATTCTGAAAAAACAACTCCTTGCAGAAAGGCAACAGTCAAGCATGTACTTCTCTGCTTTCTATTTCAATTTCAAAATTCTGCAAGATAGGAACAAAAGCAATTCCACTTCCTATTGCTTTCAGATGAGCAAACATTGTAAATATTTTTCTAGACACAGCTTTACTATGGGTTCAAGTTAATTCAATTCTGTACTGCTGCCAAAAGGAATGTTCGTGCCCTTTGCCTTGCGTCACAGCACTGCTGCCTATGAATTAAGACCTTAGCTGAAAATCCCACTATGCTCGGCCAGTTTGCAACTGAAACAAATCCCTGACTTGTCACATAGATGCCCAAATCTGAGCCAATTGAAGAGAGGTCCAGGAACATACAACTGGCTGAAGGAACACTGTGACCACCCCTTCTTAGCAACAATATGGATGTAGATCATCTTTTATCAGTCACAAAACTACAATTGCAATGAAACATAGAAAACTACACCAGGATTCTAAAAAGCAGTCCCTTTGCTATTAATTACGCTCTAACGTAAGAGCTCCACTGGTTTCTGTGCCTGGATGTTCAGAAATCAGACTGAGTTGAAGCAGAGTTTAGACCACAGAAACCTCTTGGCAGTAACACTGAGTAACAGTATCTTCCAAAAAGTCTAAATGTAAACAAAACAAAAAAATTCCAGGGAATGACTTCATGTAGCTGAAAACATCATCCTTCCTGGAGTTGCTCTTCAAGCCTTCCCCAGCAGATTTTTCCATGACAGGAATAAGCTCAAGAGAATTGTCTGTAATTGTTACACAAATAATTGTGAAGTAGAAATTATGTGTATATTTTGATTCTATTTAGAAACTTCGGTATAAATAAGCACATCACGTTGAGGTCCTGCCTGTAACAAGGCCACTTTTCTGTTGTTTCACATAATTCATTGCTGCACAAGACAATTTAAATGACTATGCTCCTTAATAAAGAAGTAATTTCCTTTACTTAAAGAAACAAAGAACAAAACACAGTAAGTACATAGACTCACCAAACAGTTGTGTCAACATGGTCTGATGAATATTGCCTGTAGTCCAACTGTGCAAAGAGAGGGAAAAGTACCTGCACTCCTCCAATGGAGTGTAGGGCACTTTGGATAGAATGCGTTAAGACTGCTTTCACATCCTGACAAAGAAGAATTAAGAAATATTGAAATCGCTTTCAGAAACTGTTAAAAACTGTGTTAGAAAGAGTTTGAAATCTCCTAAATATAAAAATTGTATTATTACCAATTAGAAAGAAACTGGCTGCCACAGCCACACTAAATTCCCAGTCTGGCTGACCTATTGCTTTAGATACAGTCTACAGTGTAGTTCCTCAGATCAATAGAGGAGGTAGCTTGGAAATTCTAAACCAATTCTTTAGTAATAGAAAAACTCTAGAACACCAGGAAAAGCTTCTGACAAATTAAAAGATTAAGGCATTCAAAGCCTAAGGAAGAAAAAGGTATCATATCAACGGGGCAAAGGATGGGAGATAGGCAATATCTGTAGGGGAGTGAACATAAATCAGAAATTAAGAAGGATTATTTCAAAAAAGCTAACAGTCTTTGTAATACTGACATTTTTTTGGTTGTAAATTTGATAAAATATACTTTTTTTCTTTTGATTCCTGTGCATTCACGTTAATTCAAGAAACAGGGTACGCAGCAGCAGGGACAACCCCAAAACCCCAACCTATTAACAGATCCCAGTCTTGTCCAAAACCTCGTAAAACTTGAGTTTTTAGGTTTTCAAACAGAAATAATTTGTATCCTCAAAATCTATGAAAATGTTGATATACCTGCAGCATGAGGGCATGTGGTGAATGAACAAAAATAGAAGGGTTATCCTTAGGGGATGACTCTAGACACAGCTGTGCATCCGTAGCCCTTGGATTGTACATAAAAGCAATAGCACTGGATAGTTTGCCGTCATACAGCAATAATTTATGATGTTCAGCAAGGAAGAGATCACTTTCTGCCTTGAATTTGAATGTTCCCTGGATTGGGGGCCAGAGTTGAGGAAACAAAAAAAAAAAGTAGATTACACATATTGAGAATATGGCCCAGAACACAATTATTGCCAAAAATTGACTACAACATTGCTTCTTAAATCTAGCAACATTTCAGAAAGTCTCATAAAAACATTGACTCAAAGACAATTTTACAGAATTTAAACTGCAGAATTTTTGACCCATGAAGAGTGACATTGCCAAAATGGTGGGTAATGTAAAAGAAACACATTAGCTAGGAAACAGAGTGACAGTCAGCAATGTTCACTCAGAAGGAACTGATAATTGAGAAGCAGACAGAATAGGAACCATCTTTTTTAGCGTATGTTTGTACAGCTGCTAGGGAATAACATTCTTCAATTAGTGCTCCTCAGGCTACAACAAAACAAATAATAAATCACTGCAGCAAAACTACGCCTCAGCACTAACTTCAGACATGAAAAAAACTGACTAGCACAATCAACTATAAAGCTAAATTTCTAAAACTAATACATCATATTTGGTCTGAAGTTTTCATCCTCAGTGAAAAAGTGAACCTAGCCAAAGATCAGTGGTGTCCTCCCTCTCCCAATTACCAACACTGAAATTTTGAAAAGTGAACATGAACAGAATTATTTTTTTAAGAAATGAAATAACTCAATTAATGCTTACTTGTAGTTTGTAAGGTGATACATAGGCTTATAGAAGAAATACAGAAGAGTTCAATAAAAAGATTATATGGGAAGAAGATTTCTAGAAGTACATAGAGGTGTCACAACATTCTTAAAACCCACCATAAAGAGTCTTATCAGAATTAATCTTCAGAAATTTTATAGTCAATTCTAAGTTACCTTATATCCCAAACCAAGCTGATAAATGGCAAAGATCTGAGCAGCATTGAGAGCCTCACTAAACAGGTAAACTGATGTCATTTGCCCACAAAACACTCGATTGGCATCTGCTGTTTCTGAAGAACCCAGGAAACATTTGTCAAAAGTCTGAAAATGAAACAGAACCCAGTAACAGGGTTTAATATACACTATGCAAGCAAATTATGCAAAGAAGATGCATATTACAAGGAATATCATTTTTACATGAACAAGCATTTGAGGGTCTCAGCAGACACATATTTTAAGTTCTGATATGTATAAAAGCAGAATCTACTCCTCTACCAAGAAGCTGTTGATTTTATTTCAACATTTTTTAAAAAGGTATAAAATGGGGGAGGTTTATTAAAAAAAATGGCAAAGGATAGCTATGTAATCCATTCAAGATGATCAACTATAGACATTAGTATACAGGGATTACTTACATCACTGGTGTTGACAAACCATGTTATTTCTCCATAAGACGCCAGTTCCCCATTCACATAACATCGAAGTTCACTATTCTTCCAGCGATTATAGATGTGCACTATAGTAACCATATACCACTAAATGATAAGAAAATAATTGATATAATACTATAGACACTCAAAATGGCTTATGCATTAAAGTGGGACATAGTAGAACAAATTCAACTATTTATGTGAATTAAATTAAGACCGAAAGATTTATTTTAAGTAGAAGAGATTAAGTCATTGGTGAGTTCTCTTGCATAGCTATGTCAAAGCATAATATGCCATTTTGCTACAAAAAACAGACACAGAAGCTTAAAAGATATTTATGGCATAGAACTCAAAAAATCTTCATGGCAATGCTGAACCAAATCTACACTGAAACCATGGTGTAAATAAGTCCCAAGTTGGATTACTCTTAGCATGATGGACTACTGCAAGTGTCATTCCAAAGAGCAAGGATGGCTCCAGACTGAAGACTTTCAAAGGCTGTACATGTCAAATTATCACAAACAGAATCCATATTTACAGCAAGGGATTACTGATAAGGAATTCCTGAGGAGGCCTGTTCTCCCACAAAAATGTTTACACCAGTTGCTCTAAAAACATTAGCAGAATATCTAGTTGAAAAAGGAAACATTTTCAGCATAGTATAATACCAAGTCGTCGAGCAGCCTTGAACATCAGCAACAAAATCAACTAATATTTTATAATTCTTACCTTTGAAAAAATACATTGAATAAAGCACCAAACGCAAGATGACAATTTTATGGATAACCTGAATGAACATGAAGTATAATATACTTTCAACGTTGAATCTGTTGTTCTCCCACATGTAAGATGACCAAACTCCTACGAATGGTCCTAGCTGGATTAAGAAAACTAAATGTGGCTTAGTAATCTCGCTTTCTTAAAATAACACTGAATTTGTCCACATCAAGAAAGAGGAGCCTTAGCAAAACCCTTTAGGAAAAGGAGAAGAGAATGTCTGGAGGTAGGAGAAAACACAGTATAAACAGAGAAGTTAAAAATCACAAGCCTTTTAACTTCCAAGCTGTGTATATGTACTAAAAGTTCTCCAAGAATTTACACAAGTCTCAAATTCATAAAACTTCTAGTAAACTGCATTTTCCAGCTCTTTCTTATACATTTCATAAGTAAAATCAAAAAGAAGTAAGAATTCTGAACACAAATTTGTTTTGCTCATTCCAGTATAACTGTTGTTCTACAGAAAGAACACTCCCCCTAGGCTACATTTTTAAATTCATGAAACTGAAAGGTTTTGTTATTTTTACTCACCTTTTGTGGCTTGAAATCAAATTTTACACAATGCTGGAAACCTTTTCCCTTTGATTTTATGGATGTTACAATCAAGCAGCCGCCAACAAAGTGAGCAGAATAACCAAGTCCTTTGTTTGTTCGAAAACTAACAAATTAGAACAAAATCAGCACATACGCAAATGGAAGCAGAAATCATTGAACAATTAATAGAAAGTGAAAATCAGAAATACGGTTTTACATAATACTTACCAATATAAGTAAGGCTTATCCTTATCCACATTGATATTATTTACTGGATCCATCCTTAGCCAAGTGTGGAAAGTAAATCCATTCTGGTATGGCCACTTGGCTATAGGAGGTAAGGCAATAGCCTAAAGAAAGCAAGAAGTTATTCACGTAGAAAGATCTACATCACAATAGTAACAGTACACAGCTTAAGATACACACTACAAATGTATACTGATATACAGATATACACTACAAATGTGTACAGTTTCTATATACTAAAAAAAAATCTGGTCTAACTCCTGTGCTTTATGTACTCCATTGTTAAAATATTTAATTAATCTAAATATTTAAAAACTGGTCTTTTTATCTCAAAGATTATTAACAGTAACCTACACTTCAAAAAGTAAAAGCGTTAGTGGAAGTCTTACAGCACAAAAACTCCTCAAAATGCAAATTCAAGTTGATTTGGTTTTGTGGTAGCCTGACAGAATAATCACATTTCTAAACTTATTTTCACCTAGTATTGGTATTCAGGAAAATAACTGATTATGAAAAGAAGTTGCTCACAAAAACAGAATCATACACGTTTCACTTAAGAGATTCTTTTCTCTTTTGAAACTCATATGCATGTAGCCTTCAAGTTAGAATACAACAGATTCACAAACTTTCTTAGAAGAAAGGTAATACAATCCCCACCAGCCAAAATCCTCATATCAAACACTGTGTTTAGGTTAGTTCTAAAGTTCTTAAGTTATAAACTGTGTGGCAGGACCCTAGGACCCTTTGTTTCAAACAGTCTGGTTTTATTGTGTGCAGGTTGGGGGGGGTTCGGAGTTTTGGTTTTGGGTTTGTTTTTTTTTTTAACATTACCGTTAACTTTCCACTGTTTTGCTGCACAGATTTGTAATACCCACTTCAACTAAGACTGCCATAACCTCTGATCAAAGATGCTGTCCAGATGATCAACACCAATGAACAAAAAAACATCAAAGAACTTGAGTGTCGCCAGACTCCTTATTATGCTCTCGCGCTCCGTTCAGCTATCCCTGACCAAACAAAATGCTATAAATCCTTCTTTATACCAGCTAACTAATCAGTCTGCATGTCTCTGAGCCCAACTTTTGCAAACTGGTAGCGCTATCATTTGGTTTAACTCACAATGGATCTTGGAGTAATTATATTAAATACTTAATTTCTAAGACTTCATAATGTAAAAATATATAAGGATGTTCACGTTCAGGTTACTGAGGCACTCCAATATCACATACAGTTCATGCATTCAACACAATTATTAGAAGTGCAGAAACAGTACATGAGGAGCCAAAAAGAACAAAAACATGTCTGTCTATTGCCAAGTTCTATTTCATGTGATAAACAAAGATGCCAATTACTAAAAAAATTCTTCTGCAGTTATCATTCCAAAAAATTCATTATGTCATAAAGCTGGTGAAATTTAGTCTGAAGCCACCGAGGCAGAAAGCTAATGGATTTATGTGAACAAAAATGTAATGAGTCATCTGGTACATCTTACCCAAATATTCTGAACTAAGCATGACAATTTTAACATACTATTTCATTCTACCATTTTAGAAGTAAAAGTGTTGATACGTGTAAAATCCTACAGAAGATTCTGCGCAGAGTTTTCCAACTACCTATTTCATTTCAAATTGTTTTTCAAGTGAACACCACAGAACTTCAAAATTAATCACTCATCTGAACAATTATGAGAAAACTAATCATAGTGAAATTTAATACTCACTCATGATTATTCAGCCTATACATGTCTAGGATCCATTTTCTCAGCAAATCCTTATAAGCAATATATGTTATCGCATCAACTGATCATTAAAAGAACAAACAAATGCTGCAAATATGGCCACTTCAAGTTCAACACTTTCTGTGATTTCACTAGCAAATATTTCCACATGTAAGGCTGCATTGGGCTTGCATGGCAAGGTTTTGGTAGCAGAGGTGGCTACAGGGGTGGCTTCTGTGAGAAGATGCCAGAAGCTTCCCCCATGCCCAACAGAGCTAGCTCCGAGATGGACCCACCACTGGCCAAAGCTGAGCCTCTGTGATAACGTATTTAAGAAGGCAGAGGGGAAACTACTGTGCAACAGCAGATGGAAGACAGGAGTGAGAATATGTGAGAGAAACAACTCGGCAGTCAACAAGGTCAGTGAAGGAAGGGGAGGAGATGGCTCTAGGCACTGGAGCAGAGACTACTCTGCAGCCTATGAAGACCATGGCGAGACAGGCTGTCCCTCTGCAGCTCGTGGAACTAAGCAGCTGAGCAGATATCTACCTGCAAGCCATGGAAGGCCCCACACTGGAGCAGGTGGATGTGCCCAAAAGAGGCTGTGACCCTGTGGGAAACCCACACTGCAGTAGATTCCTGGCAGGACCTGTGGCCCCATGGAGGGGAAAGCCTGCACTGGAGCAGGTATGCTGGCAGGCCTTGTGACCCCATGGGGGACCCACACTGGAGCAGTCTGCTCCCGAGAGACTGCACCCCATGGAAAGGGCCCACACTGGAACAGTTCATGAAGAACTGCTGTCCACGGAAAAGGACCCACATTGGACAAGTTCGTGGAGGACTATCTCTGATGGGTGGGACCCCACACCAGAGCAGGGGAAGGGTGTGAGGAGGAAGGAGCAGCCAAGACAATATGTGATGAACTAACTGCCATCCCCATTCACCATCCCCCTGTACCACTCAAGGGGAGGAGGCAGAGCAATTGCGAGTGGAGTTGAGCCCAGAAAGAAGGGAGGGGTTGGGGGGAAGTGTTCTAATATTTATTTTTTAATTCTCATTACCCTGCCCTGTCTTGATCGGTAATAAATTAAATTTCCCCAAGTTGAGTCTCTTTTACTCATGACAGGAATTGGTGAGCGCTCTCTCCCTGTCCTCACCTCAACCCACAAATCTTTCATTGTATTCTCTCTCCCCTGTCCAACTGAGAAAGGGGAGATATAGAGTGGCTTGCTGGGCACCTGGCATCCAGCCAAGGTCAACCCCACCACAAGGCCACTCTCACACATATTGTATATGAACATAAGCACCATTCCCACAGAAACAGGACAGTAAAAAGCAGGCAGATTTTCCTTGCAACAAGATTTAACTGAACAGTCTGGGAAGAAAAAAAAAAGCCTCATTTACATCCATTCTTTATGTAATAGTATTTGTCCTTCTAGAGTGATAATGCACATTTATTATAAGCATGACTACTTAGGCATAATGTAGGTGTCAGGCAGAGAAAAAAATTCGGTTAAAATTCTAAGTATGACAATGACAAATGAGACAAAAGAACATCACAAATTAAAATAACCAATGACCATAATAGAACAACAGACCAACAAACAAGAGACTAGAAATATCTACATACTGCAGCACTTTTTCCTGGAAAGTTGAAGAAGGCATCAGGTCCATACTTCTGAGGCATGTGTTTTAACACAGACAGTAACTTCCCAGCATGTGGTGGCTGACAAAGAGAATTACTACACTTGTAAATAAATAAAACACACCTGTAAGAAAGCAAAAACTATACACACAAAAAATTAATTTTGACAAATTTTCACACATTTTAAAGCTTTGCACATGGTTGAGTATTATTCTGGTAAGACACTTGAAACTCAAACAACATTAACAAAGTCATGGATCCCTTCACACAATATGCATTAGGTGCGCTGAAACACAGTTAATCAGGTAACTGAATCAAGGACTCAAAGGCCAGAGACACTTTCATCCAGCATAAATTAAACTGACCCTGAATGTTGGTTCCTCTCTCTACCTGTTCATTCCCATCAGTGCTACCATTTGAATGGATTTGCAGTGAGCTAAAGAAAATTAACTGATCCAGCTGGAAACCAGTTTAGGGGAAACAAATGCAAACCCCCATTTTCAGTTACAGCAGTCTTGGATGTGGCTGCATGAGACCTGTGCCAGCACAAGGGAGATGGAGAATACTTAGCAAAAGGGAGAGGGAGGATCAGCAGACAGAATTATTTTCATCAGGACTACAGTCATACACTAAAGTGTCTTTGGTCACACATATCCCTTCATTTAAGTTCATGGAGAAATATTCAAGTCTCAAGGGTAGTTTGGAGCACCTAAACTGAGTGCTCAGGGTGAATACTTAACACTTGCCCACCACCACCCTAATTCTGCATCGGTTTTGTTGTAATACTCAGCAAAAAAACTATAAACTTCAAGTATATGAGGTCAGAACAGTACAGCAAATACTGGTCATAGTGACAGAACAATTTTGTGCATGTTCTTTTACCACTTTATAACTTTACAGTAGATCTATTTTTAAACCACAATTTTACACTTCTGATCTTTTCCTGAAAGTGCACTTTTTCCCCCTCTTCTAATGGATCATGCAATGCTCAGTTTTCAGAGGGTGAATGTTTACAAGTATTTTAAATGTACCAAAATTATAGTCAGATAAACAGTGCTTCATGAATCTATATTAAAAGTGAGGATGAAACACTGAACTGCTTAGATGTCTTCAGCACTGTAGAATTCAACCAGGTAATATCTGTTGTAGCCAAATACTTTGTATCTTTACAGCACCGCTGATGTTAAGATTTATGGAGTTGTGCAACTCCTTAGCAATGCAACCATGGCATTTTTCTCTTCCTTTTCTCTATATTTAGTTTTTAATAAAGAAAGGAAATTAAATGCAAATAGCAGAGAGACAGGAAATGAAAAAGTTAATGTTACGGAGAGACAACTTTAATTCATCTATGGTTAAATATACTCTGTATGTTCAATTATTAAGTTTAAACCCTCTGTTAAGTTTAGAGTATTTTTACTTGAGCAAGTTAAGATCTGCAAAGTTTTTGTTATTTCAAAGGGTCTTTTAAAAAATTTTATATTACTTGTGCATACTGGCTTTTATAGTGAAAGCATTTTTTTTTTATTTGACATTGTGCTACCCTTCCCTACACTAGGTAGACTATTTAGACATAACAGGGGCTGAATTAAAATTCAAAGCAGTTAAAATTATTGTTTTCCAGGAATTGGAAACTATTCTAACAATGTGTTTGTGTTAAAGAAAACTTCATCCAGTGGCCTCTACAACCTACAAATTTTCAGTTTAGGAAAGGAGGTTCTCAACATTAAAAGGAGACCCTCTTCTCACTTTGCAATTCACACAGGAGCAGGAGAAAACACAGGATATAATTTTTCAGCTGGAGTTCATTTCAATTTCTGCCATAAATTTTCACTTCCTTAGCAAGGTAATTTTTTTTCAGTCTTCAGGTAAAGAACAACAAGTGTGAAAACAGGAGCACACTGAACTGCCGCTGTAGACACTTTTTTAATTTCTCTCTTTTGTCTTCAAAAAAATTTAATCCTTTTTCCTTCAAGTTTCACATAACTGGATTTACAAGCTTAGAGTCAACATATTATTCCCAGGTGTTCAAAAAGACCAATCCAATCTGTAGATCCAGGAGGAAATTTAATTTCATCACTATTCTACTCTCTGTATTTTAATTGCTTGCAAGTAAAAAGATGCATTGATATAATACCAAAAAACATCCTATATTTCTTGGTACATTTAAAATTTGTTTATTATAAAGGTTATCAAATAACCTTTTAAGTTACGAGCATTAGGAAAAATACAAGCAACACCACAAAAATGCTTTTAATTTTGTGTTTTCTTTTACCCATCTCCCTTTTTCTCCTTGAAGCTTGCTGAAGAATAACTTTAGTTCTCGAACTGTCAAGTTATAGCTAGCCAATACACCCAGCATATCCACTAAGAGATCTGAAAAGGAAAAGAACAGAAATGTAATCACTTGATAAAATGTCTAATTTCTATCACTTAATTAAATGTTTCCATGATATTTTACATTAAAGGAATACAGTTTGAGTCAGACACTGGGTGAAACCATACCTGCAATCATGTTGTCAGCTCTATCAATCCTCTTGAGTACTTGTTCAACGAGCCCCACTTCTGTGCATGCTTGTAGATTGCGTATACTTTTCTTCAAGATTGCTGTAAACATGCTCCACACCTCAGCCTGGCAGGTGATGTCACACTTGTCCAGCAAGTCTACCATGCAGGTTATGCCTTCTCCTTCTTGGATGATGAAGTTCATTTCCAAGTCAAAGTGGCCCCCAACAAGCTTTCAGACAAAAGATTTTAAGAAAACCTTAAGACAAAGATATCAAAGTACCATTCCATGTTTGAAGTTATTTATTCTGCAAGAAGCAAGCTATGAAAGACATAAGCTAAAAAACCCATAATGAGGCCAGTATCAATATATCACTTATTCTTCCTCTGTTTCAAGTCCTGTTGAGTAACTTCAACAAAGTTGCTCCTAAGGTGTCACCTACTATCAGACAATTGCTGCAGAACGACATTTGGGTAGCTTAAGATACAGATGTCCTGAGCTACCCCACACAGCCGAGAAGTGAAGAGGCCAAGAGAATGCTCTAAAACAGGGTGAGAGTGCCAAGTCAGCTAAGACACCTTAAATGGCCTGGACTGGCCCTAAAAGCTTTCCTTTGCATGTGCTTAACACACCTCAAATAAGAGGGCAATTGTAGCCAGAAGGAGCTGATGCACATCAGAAATATTACCACTTACAAACACTTAAGAGTCATTCCTGAGATATTGAATAAAGCTGGTTAAGTATTAACTGCCAGTTTCATTAGTAGTCACAGATATTAAAAGGAAGCAAAGGATTGCTATGTTTGTATGAACGTGAAACAGCACCACTGTTTGAAGCCTTTGACTATGCTACAGCTAAGGCACTTAAATCCTGTAATATTTCAAGTCTCCTAGATGCAGGCTTTGTTTGAACATACAGTGAGTAACCAAGTACATATGCATGTGCCAAGGAGGTGGAGGTGGGGAAAGGAAATAACCTACTTCGTTCTCATTTGTGTACTCAACAAAATAACAATTCCACTTGAAGGAAAGATGGATTGTACTAACCTAACTCCTCCACCTCAATTCCCTCCATCCATTTTTTAAACTTCTCTTGGACTTTAGAACTACATTAACCTTAAAAACGTGTCATGCTTGCCAAAATACCTATTACATACCATCATACAAATAGCAATTCAGATAGCACTGACTCAAACAATCAAAATGGACTCATGATCAAAAGTATCTCAGCTCATTCGCACTGCTACAAGTTTGTCTAACAAAAGACATCATTTTGGTCCTACATGGTGTTCCTCTCACAAGCTTTCAGTACTGTCACTTGAAGTCACACCATGTAAAAACTGTCCCAAAACACATATAATAACTTGCTCCTGTATTAGCTCCAACAGCTTCTCTCAGCTAGTCAGGATCTGAAGATAAACTTACCCAATGGAACAGAATATACACTCTTCATTAACTACTGAAATTACCATACATTTTCTTCAAGTGTCTAAATCTTGTCATTGAAGAAGCAATCCTTGGTCTTCAGGGTATAAATCAGTAATGCCAAACACCACAAGAAGCAGAGAAAGTTACTGCTTTTATGACAGAATAGACAATGTCTCATGGCAACAATTTCTAAACAGTAATTTACACTTTTCCATTTTCTCCCCTCTTGGTCATGAAAAATAATTACACAATTTTCTATCAGATGCTTCCTTAATATCAAGGGAAATCGCAGGAACTGAATGGGGAGACTTGAATTATATTCTCAGCTTCTCTATATCAACTCATGCTGTCAACTCAAACAAATCTATCAAGTCATTATCATTCTCCAAGCCTCAGTTTTCCCCTTCCATAAGATGGAGCAGAGGCCTACCTCAAGAAAGCTCCATAAGGTAGAATTCAAGGGAGAATGCTGAGCAGAATGGATTAACACAGCATTATCACAAACAACTGCAATGAAAAAAGTACACACACCCTCTTAAAAACCCTGAACAAAATGTTTGGAAATGTAAAATACATAACCAATGTAACAGTTTATTTTACACTAATGTTATCACCCTTTACAAAACTGAGGTATTCCTCAAGAAGCCACTGTCTCTCTCACCATCAAGTTAAGAAACAAAGAAAATACTTCATTCTGTGTACAGACAGAATAGCTGAAGGTTAAAATCTAGCCACGAACCACCTGCTAATTCTTAACAAGAAATTCAACTCTTCATGCATTTGGTTTTAACTATCTGCCAACCATCAATTATCACACCAAAACCATATACAGCAACTAGAGGTGACCTTACCTTCACCCTATAGTCTACACCACCAATCTTTCATTTTTGGCTAGATACACTATTATCAGTAACCACCCATCCAGGAAGCTGTCAAATTAGGTTTCCAATCTAATCTGCAAACATACACATTTCAGCAAGTACATTTGGGAAATATTATGCTATGGTAGAAATAATTACCATTTTAACATTTCTTTAAGGGAAGTGAGGACAAAAAAATTGACAGAGAAAGCAATATACCAAAGGCACAGTGCAGTTGATGTACTATATGTATGCATACCCATTAGATACACATAAGCACACACACCCCCCACAGTATGTCATATTAACCCTTTCTAATAATGATTTGAAACTGATCAACCTTCAAAACACAAATTTGTTTCCAATGACAGGGATCATAATCCAGGTCCATGCATTGGCTAGTTATTATCTGTGCTGCAGTAATGGCTGTGCACAGCAAAATGTAATCTTCCCAAATGTCACAGTAAGTTATGAATATCTGAGCAGCTTAATGCACCTTACTAGCCATGAAGTGTGAGAATGTAATCTTATTACCTTTTTTATGGTTGTATTTTTTTGAATAATGTAGCCTTTGAACTGATGTATAGTCTTTCCTTGCACTTCAGCATGATTTGGTCTCTTATGTCGCACAGTACATTTTTCAAAATTCTCCAATTCAACTTATTTTAAGTCCTGTGTTGAGCTGCATAAACAATCTTTATAGCAACCTACAGGGTGGCATAACGTTTTCTTTCTTCAGCATGTAGATTTAAGTGTAAGCTTACAGGAATGGTTTTAAAGGGCAGTATTCAATGTATTCAGAAACATCCTCACAAATTTTACATTTTGCCTGTTTTATTTACCTTTGAAAAATATGTAAACTAAACCAATACCTAAAACTTTTTGGTAAAATGTTTCTACATTTAGCTGATTAAGAGCAGGAAAAATACCGCACAGCAATTTCTATCTACACATTCAGAGAGTGTGGGTTGGAGTTTTTTTACCCCCTTAGAGAACCAAATTAATGAGAAGTCAACATAATAGCATTAATGTTAAGTATAAAATAGCACTACCTCACTTCTAAATAGAAACAAAAAGCCAATTTAAACACAGCAAGCCTCTCTTTGCCTTAAGTCTTTTATCTAACAAAATGGGAGAAAATATCCAAAATATAAAAGAGATAGTGCACTCTTTGGGTGAGCAACTGCCAAACTACAGCATGCAGAAAATGGCTCAGAATAAACACAGTCAAGGTCCACTTCACTGAAAGGTCATGATCTGGATTATGAATCTATTTTAAAGTAATTTGTCCCAGTGACAGATATAAAATATTTCAAAAACCTGTAAGAAAACATGAGGAACTGTATTTCAATGAACTACAACAGAAAAAGAGAAATCAAGTCAAGACCATAATCAGCATTACTCCTGGAAAACCCAACCTTGCTATACCTGGGAGAACTACAGGGCTCTATCTCCACAGTTTTAGTACAAACCTCAAAAAAAAACACTTCACTTCTGCAGAGTTTCCTCATCCTTCTGGTTACTAGATAACCTACACATCAAGACAAACGTACTTGTTTTGTCCACCAAAGCCAGAATGAAACAACTATTAACCAAGCAAACCGCAATGTCACTTTTCCTCAAGATGTTGACCTTGTGACCTCAGAATTGTTTCTTTAGTATGTCCAAAACTATTATGGTTAATGCCTATCCAATGGAAAATGCCTATCCCATGAAGGAAAAAAAGAAAAATGCAGTCAAACAGTCAGCTCTATCTCAGTGAAAATTTCAGAATCCTAGAACAGTTTGGGTTGGAAGGGACCTTAAAGATCACCTAGTTCCAACCCCCTGCCACGTGCAGGGACACCTTCCACCAGCCCAGGCTGCTCCCAGCCCCATCCAGCCTGGCCCTGAGCCCTGCCAGGGATGGGGCACCCACAGCTGCTCTGGGCAGCCTGGGCCAGTGTCTCACCACCTGCACAGTAAAGAATTTCTTCCCAATATCTCATCTAAATCTACCCTCTTTCAGTTTAAAGCCATTCCCCCTTGTCCTATCGCTATTTGCCCTGCTAAAAAGTCCATCCCCATCTTTCCTGTACGCCCCTTTAGGCGCTGGCAGGCTGCTCTAAGGTCTCCCCAGAGCCTGCTCTTCTCCAGGCTAAAGGAGCCCAATTCTCTCAGCCTGTCCTCATACAGGAGGTGCTCCAGCCCTCTGGTCATCCTCGTGGCCCTCCTCTGGACCTACTCGTGCTGGTCCACGGCTTCCTCATGTTGGGGCCCCCCAGAGCTGAACGCAGTACTCCAGGTGGGGTCTCCCCAGAGCAGAGAAGGGCAGAATCGCCTCCCTCGACCTGCTGATCACATTTCTTTTGATGCAGCCCAGGATGCAGTTGGTTTTCTGGGCTGCTGGCACACATAAGAACCCACAAAGATGTGTGTACAAAGCTGGTAACTGCCTGAAATCGAGTAAGGTACTTCTACAAGATCCACATCAAGAAAAATGTGCTGAAGCTAAACCAGTTGCTATTTCAAGAATTAAAGGTTTGATATATACCCCACATTTTACCTCTGTTCACAAAATTGCTATGCTATCCAAAATGGTCCTGTTCTTAATGCAATTGTACATTATGTCAGTCGACCCAAGGATTAAAAAAAAAAAAAAAAAAACCACCACACCACAAAAACAAACAACAACTAAAAAATGTTTTTCATCCCTCAATGATGAAATCTGAAAGCAGCTTCTGGAAAACACAAGCACAAAAAAGATGGATTCATTTTAGCCATCATGCTTCTGAGCAACAATAAACGTTAATATTCTTTGCCCACATTTACTCTTATCTTCCACCAGAGTAATAACCCACCTCCTGGACTCCATTCCCTTTTATGTATTCAGAAACTAAAACCAAATTTATTGATCATCAAAAATACATGCCAAAGATTTCAAAGTATAAGAACCAAAATTTCTTTAGGGTAAGGATCTCACAGGATCAGAAGTGATCCTAAGCCAGTCAAATCCCCTGAGGGGACACAAACGGTAAAAAGTCAACACTGTGGTACATGTTCTGGGTGTGATAAAAAGATGGTTCTGATTTGGAAAGGCCTCCACAGACAACAAGGGCAAAAAGGTGGGGGAAAAAAAGAGTAACTCAAACATAGTGATTAGCAGCAATCCATTCTCTGCCCCCCTCACCCCCTCCTTTTCCACATAGTCTTCTCTAGCACTAACACAACACTTGGAGGTAAAAACATATTAAAATTTAACTCTTAAGAGGAGATATTAGGCAGGAAAGCCTGTTGATAGTTTGGGTAAGTATATGAAATAGTAACATTAGCAGGAATGTCAAGTTAGTGAAAACATGAAAACATGACAAAACAGGGCTCAGGCCCAGAGAGGCTATAGGGAGGTAAATAAGAGACAGAAAAAGTTTGGATGTCAACTTTTTTTTCTTCAATATATTGCCATTATGTCAACCATAATGCAACAGAAAAACTAAACAAAGTACAAGTAACATGAAAGTAAGGTCATAACCTTCCAGCAAGACCTAGATGATTTTTCATTTGCTACCTTCACTCAAAGTTTAAAGTAACATGAGACCAGCAAGTGACCAGAAGGAAAGATTCTATTCAAGCCTCCTCCATAAGCATCCTCTTTAATCTTGCTCCAACTTTGGATTTACTTTTTTCCATGTTCAAAAAAAACTCTAAAACAAAAACAACTCAGAAAACCCAAAAACAATCAAAGAGCAAACCGGTATTTCTTAAGTGGAAAACCACAACATTTCCTGCTGATATATCAGGCTCAAGTCAGCAGTTCCACCTCATCCAACAGTACCCAACAGTTACACTACAAAAAAAAGAATATTAATAGTACTCATCTCTTCTGTTTTTTAAGGGAAATAAGAAACAGACAGAAGTACATTTTCTTCTTAATTAGCTGCTGTCTCTCCTCTTGTCAAGTTCCTAACAAAGCCTACACCTTCGTTTACCTGGCAAATTGGAAAGGTCCATTTTAAACCAGGCACATCAGTAGTGGCATTGCAGAACACTGCACCCACTTTCACCTTGATGCTTTCTGATGATTCTGTTCAATACTGTTATTAACTATCATCAAAGCTGGATCATTCAAGGAAAAAAATCATTCCCATTGCTTCCCTTCATAGTGATGTACCATGAACATTCTATATTAAAATAAAATTTCTTCAAATCTGGTTCTGGTTTGGAAATTACCTAAACGTAAATCTAACAAGCACCCACAAGGTGTTAAGAGTCTACTACTGCCACCTAATGTTGTATCTGAAACCATTAACTCAGTACTACACATTTTTAAGATAGTGTCTCAGCACAGTATATTTCTCTTCCTCCACAAGACAGCTTTGTATCAGCAGCTTATACCTCATGCTCTGTCACAAAGAAGAAGAAAGCTGTATCCCTGGAAATACAGCTGGATAAGATTTCAAATTAGCAGAAAAGTTTACATTTAAGTATTGATTGTATAAAATAACCAGGGTTTCTTCAACTTGGCAATTGCTGACTACAAAACTTGGCAATTGCTGACTACAAAAGGCACACAACTTACCTAATTTACACGTGAAAGAGTAGCAAATATCCCCTATCCGGTTAAGCTGAGACAGAACAGTTCATTAAAACGGCACAGAGCTAAATCTATGTATATGTTAAAATGACTCTGCCAAAATAACAAATTTAAAAAAAAAAATCAAAATTCTTGTCCAGGTAGGTAAAATACATCTGAAGCATCCTTATGGTGGGGGACATTTGCCTACAGGTTTCTCCTTCCTAACAGGAGGGGGAAGGAAAAAAAAAAAAACAACCAACCACCAAACCCACAAACCTGTTTTAAAAGATAATTATGCTGTTATCAATGATGCTGTATTTACCCTAGCTAATAATCTCATATTTTCACTCTGGTTACACACACTTTTTTACATCAAATTAGTTCACTAGCACAACTAGTTCAGTTTGCAGTGTGCAGTTAAGCCCAGTGCAAGCAAAGCAATGCAAACAAGCATTAGCTCTACACAATGTATTTAAACACAGGGGCAGGGGCAGCAGCACGATGAATTTCAAATTTTATACAATTCTGGTTTTGATATATTTTAGAAAAAGCTTTTAGAAGTTTTTTTAAAAGTATGTACCAAAAAACAAAATTCAATCTCTACCTTACAAAGGGAACAGTCCCAGTTTTAAGTGAAATTACCAAAGTTAAATTTGATCCTACAAAAACAAATTTCAAAAGACAACCAAAAAAACTACATTTTTTTTATCAGTTTGGTGTCCCTTAAAAAAGTTATCTTAGTACAAACAGTTCAAATTAAAAACAAGTACCACACTTGAATTCAAGAAAGTTACAGCACTCCATACCATCTTGCACAGTGTTTCTGTCATCCCTTTTGGAAATTCAACAAGGGATTCCAAAAATGAAAGATGTATTCAAGTCCAATATTAAGAATTTTACCTCTCTCCCAATCTTTACTGACCCATCAAGGAGGTGGGACAGCTGATATAAGAAGAAAGTTTGCCAAGAACATGACAAAATGTGAGAACCAGGGGCCCAGGGAACCACGCTCTGACACAGACTGAACAGCAAATACACGCTGCAAACCTGCAGGCCACTGGACAAGTTCAGAGAATAAAACTGGGAGACAGTATCAAACTTATTCTCTACCAGCTTTTGTCTAAAGCACAACACTGAACAGAGAGACGAGACCCTTTGCTCCTGAGGGACACTACGTGACTATAAGCTTTATTTCAAATCCCTGAGGAAACAAAGGACTACCAAGTTGATTTTTTGCAAATCAAACAATTTCAAGACAAAATTTTAACACGCTCCAAAGAGTGGCTAAAGGCGTATTTACAAAACCTGGCTGTTTTCAGAATTTGGCTTATATTATAAATCTCAATAGATACTAAGATAGATATAGACTATATTTAAATCCAGCTGAAATTCCTATCTTTCCAGCATCTGTATTAATAGCATTAAATTCTGCTTTTGTATTAATTAACTTTTCTCAGTGTACCTTAACCTGTGATACTGTTTAAGACATAAAAGATATGACTCCAAGAGATGGTTTAATAATATGCAAATTTGCAGCTCCACACAGGAAATGAAATATCCTAAATCTTTACACCACATCAGATTCATATGTACATTGAAAGCAAATAAATCATTTAAACCATGATACAGAGAACCTTTTTAAATTTGCATTTATCTACAGTAAATACTGCCATGTTCTTTAATAGCTTGCTAGTGCAATCTTAGCAAACTAATGATTTATGGTTTTGACATTTTAAAAATCAGAAATCTGTCATTTTATGACATCCAGTAGAAAGTCTGCTTGAGTTGCATTACTCTGAATTTAAACTCAAGTACATGAAACATACATAGCAAAGCACTGAACCATCCTGTCCATTTCACTATTCAAGCACTTCCCTGCCTAGCTACACTTTCAAAAGTTATCTAATATTTTTATTTGAATTTAAAAGAATATTAAAACCAGATAATTTTTTTTTCAGGATCCAGACACATGTAACTTCATCAAGCACCTAATTTTTTTGTCATCTGGAAACACCACTCATCAGTAAACAAAACTAATCTGCTATACAGTGAAACAGACTAACCTCAGTCACCAAGCTGCATAGGTCTGCATCCTGTCCTATCTTAATCCTTCCCCTCAAGGAAGGAGCCCCTAAGATAACACTTCTAATATCGTATGAATAAGCAAGTCCAGAATGGGGAACTAACCATACAGTCAGGATGACTCTACAGAGAATGCCCTGCTTGGACCCAGTTCCATCAGTCAGGACATTTACATTGTATGCTGCAGGCAGAAGCAAATTCATTCTGCCTTTAGGCCAAATCAGGAAAATAAAACTATACAACACTGACACCATGCCTGAGCAAATACAACTAAGTTTACGTATACTTAAAAATATGGGCCCACACAGACGTTGGATAAGTTAAAATGAGCAAAGGAGATCGACTCCCACTGCAACTCCCACTTTGCAATAACTAGCAAAAGAAAAAAAAAAAAAATCAAGTCTAATAATACATTTGTATACACCTAAAAAAACCTTACCAATTTTTGTCCAGGCTTTCTTGTCGTTAAATTTATTTTTCTACCTACTTAGTATTCAGCATCTGAAAGACTAACAGCTAACTTTTTTTTTCTTCAAATCACTTAAATGTAAAAGATTACCAAAGATACCTGTTTTCCTTCTACCAAACTGGTATGCAAGTATAGTCATAATAATTCAAAAAGAAAGCATTTTAAGATGCTTCCTTTAAACATTTAGTTTTACTATGGATTCAATTATTGAATTTATTTCAATTTGACAAGGAAAGCACGGGTGTACTAAACCCCTTACAACTATAAAGAATTACAACCAATTACACAATTTTTCTTGTGTACACCACAGATACTGAACAGGAAGACTTCTAATATATATATATATAACAGGTTACTAATGTACAATAATATATCACATTTGACCTTCTGAAAGTTGCAGTTTCCTAAGCTAAGAAAACTAGAAAAAACACATCAAGTAAATCTCAAAAGGTCTCCCAGTACATCCAAAGTGAGGCATCTGCACCCCAGGGGGTATGCAAGACAACCCTCTGTGGTACAGAAAGAAAATATTTTTTTGTATAGTTACTGAATAAAATTTAAAAATTAAATAGGTTTTATTTTATCTTTATCTCACTTTTTAACTTCTACTTCCCGATTTATAATAATACACAAATACAGCTATATCTGTATATAATTTATAAATATATAGTCATACATTTATTAGAGGTGCATGCTCAAAATATTTTTACTGATGGGGTATGCAATCAGAAAGGTTTGAAGACCACTTCCCTAGATGCTAGAGAACAGACAATATATTCCAATATTTTTCTATAGAAACAATACATCTCTCTAGTATTTTACAGTGGATTGGGGGTAGGGGGAAGGAATCCACCGCTCTTTAGAGAATCTAAAGTTTGCATCCTGCAAGTCTCATTGAAACAATCCCTCACATAACTTGCAACTTTTGACTTAAATTGGATGTCCACTTTGCAGTCTTAGCAAAGTACATAATTTAAAAACTTAACAATGGAATTCTAGGAATAAAACAAGGTTATGAGTTTATTCTAAGAAACATGTTTTAAAGTTTTTTGCTGGCTTGTTGAGACTAGGGGATAACAGTTACAAGTAAGCGAGAAAGGAGAACAGAACAAAGGTTATCACAGAAAAGAAACAAAACAAAGCATGTTCCAAACATGAAGTTGTATAAGAACACCAGAGAATAACCTTACAAGAGGAACAGAACGAAGCTCAAAAAGCCAAGAAAGAATACAAGACAAAGTGAATAATCAGTTTACTTATAAAAAACTCTGACAGGTTTTATCAGATTTAGCAACCATCATGTTAAGCATTTCCTCTCCTGCTCAAAGTTGCAGCCGCCATACAGCACATGCTAGAAGCAAATGTGTGCCAGCTCCTCAACTGCCATAATGTTTCATAGCTCTGCAGATGAATTGCATAGAATTTCAGCACAACTACAGGCACAGGGTTACAAATTCCAGCAGAAACCAAGAACCAGCACATCTGTTGCTGTCATTTCTGACACTGCCTCGATCCAGAACAGCTGGAAAACACTGCACTTGCCTTCTCAGAATTGGCAGAGATTGCTTCCACAGCTAAAGCAGAGACAGTTAAGAGTTTGGTTTTAAGAAATACTAAATTACATGCTACAGGAAACAACACTCAGCCTTCCCTATTGCCATTTTTTTTAATTTTCTGTAGCTGTGATCAACAGGGAAGAGCCATGCAGATGATCCTGGCTAGAATAGAAGGGTGCCTAGAATAAATAACAGCCCTTAGTTTATTCTTACCAAGATTTTTTTTTTCCTTCAGATTCCAGCCCTGAACCCTTCCAAATATGCCACTACATTGTTCAGAGTTTAAAAAAATGTATTACTGGGAGTCAGTGTATTAAGTGCATTGAAATAGTAATTATCTTAAAGAAGGAAAGCACAAGACTCAAGCGGTATATCAAAAGGATTACAGAGATTCATTTTCCTACCAAACAGCAAATCAGTAATACTTGACTGAGCTCAAAGACCCACTACCAGCACTGGTGCTCAAGTCCTCTTTTCTGTCGAAGCCAAGTCCACACACAAGAAGCGTAGCCACCACATCCATACTGCTCACGGGGCAGGAGTGAAGGCAGCAACCAAATTCACCACAGCCATAATTATGTTCAGGCAACCTCCATCCACCTGGGCTTTTCTAACAGCAGGACTGCCATTGCTAAACTGATGATTTCTACTAAGTACACCAGAAGAAAAAGGTACCTTCTTTGTGAGAACAGAAACATCAGTAAAGCCTCCATGACCAGTACATTTTTTCTTTTATTTCCTTCAGTTCCCACAAAGCAATACTGAAAGCAAGGCCAGAAACGTGACTGTGCCACTTAATGTTTGTTACAAGTGGCTTACATTTCTATGCTTGCAAAAACATTTTAAAGCTTCACCCCTGGTTTGCCACACGACTTTTTTCAATTTGGGTTTTTTCCCTCCTGGTACAGAAGCTACAAATATTACTTTAAAACTGTACCCTGCCTTGATTTCCCTCTGTCCCTTTTCCCAGCATATAGGCAATGACTGAATGGAAATTGTCTCCAAGGGATAGTTATAACAGTAAATGAGATGAGAAAAAAAAGAAACAACCACAAAGAAACAAGACAGACTACTAGTGCTGCGTATGTTATCACTATCTCCTACAAATATACCCTCCTGTTTATAACATCCCCACTATTCTCCTGCTAAGTGCTTCTCCTGATAGATTCCAGTTTTTCTCTTGATCATCCCATATGACAACTCTTTTACCCCTTGGCTTTTTCCATTGCTATAGAAAACAACATCATTCTAACTTAGTTATACAACATCTGCCTATACATTCAGCTAAGCAGCTCTACCAATCCAGTTCACACCACAGTTTCCCAATTCCTCTGGGACAGCCACCTCCTACACAGCGTGTAAACTACTTATGCAACATGCCATATGCACAGAGGGGGATTATATTATGACCATGCTCATTTTAACTGTTGACCAGAGCTGTGACTGAAGTTAGACCTAAAATGACAAAAGCATCCTTAAATAATACCATTGCAAACTATGTCCTTTTGGTTTTTTTAATTTTGCAATCAAAAACTACCAACAGCAACTGTCAGGTATTCTTCAGAAAACCTGGCAATAGCCTCCTGCTCCCCTGTGACCAACTGCAGTTTAGACTGGAGGAAAGCAACAACTGTTAGGCAAAAGGTTTTTGAATTACAGATTGAAGCAAGCATTTAGCCAGTAAAGCTAGCATTTGCTAAGACTTGGCCTCTGATACTTTTAACTTCAAAAGAATTTTTTAAACATTCAATAAACATTTAAAAATTCAACAGATTTGTCAAAAATTCTGACAAAAACACAGCACTAATGGAGTTCTCAACACTCTTTCATCAACACCGTCGTGTCATGTATTTGGACTTCTAAGGCAAAAAGGCTTGCTCTGCAATTGTTACACTCCTAAGGATTTAAGAATTTAGAAGGGTGCCTAAATACCTTCCTCACACACAAATCTGTGAATCAAAACTAAATTATCCACGAGTGATAATAAACCTAACTTGAAAAAGGCTATATGCAAATAACGTAGGAATATGTGAAATGGTGGTTTTTAGAATACTGTTTTCTCTATGAAAAGTGTGATTAAGTGAACAATAAATCTTGCTTCAGTGAGACTGTGAAGGAAAGAACATCTGCCACTATGAAAAGCTACTCAACTTGAACACAAAGAAAGTATCATTATAAAAGGAGAGGTTAATGCCATCAAAACAAAGAACAGTATAATTTTTAACAAAATCTTCATTTCATATCCAAATTATTTTCTCTTTTTTCTTTAGTGTTAACAACCACAGTAGTCTCTACATGATTTCCTTCAAATTTTAGGAGTAAAAACCCACAATAATAAAAGAGCAACTAACCATCTTCCTAGTTTCTTAAAATCTGTCCCTCCTATAAGAATTATATTTTTTTACTAAAACAAGTTTCAAAGAAAACACGTAATGTCTATCATAGTCATGGATTCTGGGACTGCAAGAGTAACTACAGAGTTTATAAATAAAAAAAATCCTTTGGAAGTGATCAAGGAATTCAATATTTTTCATAAAAAAAAAAAATAGAACAGTATTTCCAGCTTAGAAGTAAATAATTTTGATTTAAATTCTAAGCCTGGAGAGTCAATGAAGCCTCTAACAGAGAAGCTATTTCATTTTCTTTCCTTCTACTGGCACGTCACCTCTAGAAATAAAGTTTTGCCAGGCAAATCCAGCACTATGAAGAATCACAGGTGTATTCCTCGGTGTTATCAAATCAAGCTCTTAGTATTTCCTGTGGCTTTCCACACACGTAGATATTTACTTAGAAAGAGATTACCCAATAGAACAATAGAAAAAAATAATTACCACAAAAATCATGAAACAAGAAACAAGTTTCAAGACAGCAACCTGATAACAGTACAAACCATGGCCTCTTAGGTGTGAAGCCAAAGACTGGCACAAGTATCTCCATTACCTCACTGCAAATATCAGAATGTCTTGAAATGCATGAATACATGTGCCTTTAAGAGGGGGAGAAAAAAAAAAGAAAATAAAGAAAAGGAAAAAATAGAACAAAAGCCTTTAAGATTAAAGTTACCTTTTCCTTTCAATCAGTCTACACATTACCTTTTGTTCCAGTGTAACTTTGGAGAACAAAGCCAAAAGAGCACTACTACCATCTGCCATATGTACATACATACTCCTCTGCGTAGCTCACAACATATTTCTCCAAGTAGAAAGACAACTTTAAAGCAGTAGCTGCGACTTCATGAGATTATACCAACTTTATACACTAAGAAAATTATACCAACTTTATCTATACTCTAAGCTTTAATGACAGGTTTTTGTCAAAGGTTAAGACATATGACACTGTTCCAAAACTCCAGAGTTGTTACTGTGTGTACAATTCTATGTAAGGCATCTCCAAATCCTCTAGTTTCTTTCAGACCACACACTGATCCAACTTAAAAGTACGTTTCTCTACTGCCTTTAATTCTGCAACAAAGTATACAGCTCACTGTATTTGTAGTTTTCTACTCTTCTGTTTCTGCACAGAAAACATATGTTAACAAAAGTAGTCCTTTGATCATTTCTGTTTCCATTTTGGAATTCAGAAAGTTCTTCCCAAAGCCAAAGTTTCCTGAAACTTACTATTCCACCATCTTTTCCCACCATTTTCAAAAAATGATTACAGGGGGGAAAAGAATGTTGCTAACTGAAGTTGATAGCATCATTGCCATATTTTCTGCTGCTCATCATTGACCGAATTAAAAACTTTTCCAAGATAACAGTGCTGGTTTCCTGCCATATTGCCCAGGAGAGAGTTGAGGACCCTACAGCCCTTAGACTCTTCAGCTGTGAAAGAGCTGCAGCACCATGAACTGAAACTGCAGTCCTTAGCACTTCCAAACTCCCAGGCCAACCAGCTACTCAAAACCCAGAGTTCAGAGCTGCAGATTACCTGGGCTCAGTCTCTCAAAGACGGGAACAAAAAGCTCTGCTAAGAAAAGGAAATGCCTAAGTTTCTATTCTTTTAAGTCACTAAATCCATCAGATAAGCTGGCACAAAATCACAGAAGTATTTGGTTTACAGTGGTAACCCTGTCAGATTATCAGCACACATTTTTTCTAAACAAACATTTTTAATCAGAAAAGTCAATTCTTCAATGGTGTGTTTCATTATAAAATTCTGAAGTGAAATGGTGAAAATAACTCATAAAAGGCTGTTGTATATTTAAAGCTTAATTTATAAACTTTAAGTGGAAGAATCCACAGTCCAATTTCTACTACAAAAAAGAAAGCTTAAAATAGGTACAGCAGAAATCAAAAAAGAATTTGAGAGGCATTACCAAAAGTGCTTTTTTTTATAAATTAAGGACAGTTTAATATGCTTAAAATCAAACCTACATCAAACTTGAGAGATTCTGCAAACAAAATAAACTCAAGTAAAAGTACAGCTATCCAGCCCTGCTACCTGTGCTAGTTCTTCCAAGCAAGCAATCAGCTGAAGCCTCTATTTACGCAGTAAAAGTGTAATGCAACAGCAACCTGAGTAACTGAAAAAATAATCACTTTGTACTCTAAAAATTTAAAAGGTGAAGTTATCAAATTCTATGTAACATTTTCCCCCCACCCTTTTTTTAATTAACCAATAATGGTAACAAGCTTTATACCATATCCTCTAAAACTTTAAGCAGAATGTGTCATTGTATTTCAAACTTCTATTACCAATATAAAGTTAGTGCATGTCATTACATAGTCCCTCTTATTCTTTTCATAATGTCTGTCTTATGACTTTCACAGTGTCTTGACATAGTATTAGTTTAATAAGTGAAAACAAGAGCAATAAAAGGAGGTATCCAAAAAAAAAAAAATAATAACTCAACCTTCCCCCCCCCAGCCCAAATACTGATAAAAAGAGTACTGGAGTACTGCACCAGCAGGGAGGAATGCAGATTGCAGAACATAAGTTCAAAGCTGTAAATACAAACCTGATTCATTTACCTAACGAGATGTAGGAAAAACTACAGGGTCTTTAAATACGTTTCCCAAAAAAAGTCAGTTCAATTTATATAGCTGGATAATCAGGATGTAGTACATAAAAACCTGGTACTACCACCATACTAGAAACCTTTTTACTTTATACTCATGATTGTTTTCCTCTACTATAATAATTTATTCACACAATCATGAAAATATTTTTGCAGTGGATTAACAAAAAGCACACTCCTACTCCACATACTTGGAAGTCACAGTCACTCGTGTCTCCTAATATCATGAGGTTATAGCGAGGTGGGTGTCAGTCTCTTCTCCCAAGTAAGAAGCAATAGGACAAGAGGAAATGGCCTCAGCTTGTGCCAGTGGAAGTGCAGATGGGGTATTAGGGAAAATTTCTTCACCAAAAGGGCTGTCAAGCAGGGGAACAGGCTGCCCAGGGAACTGGTTGAGTCACCATCCCTGGAGGTATTTAAAAGACACATACATGTGGTGCTTTGGGGCATGGTTTAGTGGTGGACTTGGCAGTGCTGGGTTAACGGTTGGACTTGATCTTAAAGGTCTTTTCCAACCTAAATGATTTTATGATGCTATGTATTCTTAACAGTCAGAAAATTCTGCCATTTGAGTTTTTTACATTTTTAATTAAAAACATTATTTAATTGGCAGTGAAAGATCCCAAAACACTTACTCTACACCTGATTAACTTGATCTCTCCACAAACTAAACCAGCCTGAAATCAAACACATAGGTCAGATGCCTTCTCTGCTTCTCAAAAAAAAAAAAAACAATTAATGCCAACAGGCATAGTGGTTGGAATAGCAGGTATGTATAGACATGGGGAAAACAAGTCTAATTAAACTCCCACAAACATTATAGAACAGAACACACTATGTGGATTAGTAGCAGAATGTTTTCTATAAAGAAAACTTTCATGGATCTTTGAGAAAAACAGAAGAAAAAGCAGCACAAGAAGGATAGTTATCTAACAAGTTTTTTAATTCTTTGTCTATCTAGAAAATCATTTTTAAGAAAAAAAGTGCTAACCTATAGTTTATGTAAAGTAGCATCAAACCAGTCTTCCCAAAGATGAGCAGGGGTCTCAAGACTGGTTTTATGCACACTTCAAAATAGTACAGTAATAGACATTTTGTTCATTAATTAAATATAGTGTCAGGTTTTTTTTCTTTTTCTTTCTCTTAGAAAGATAGCAACGTCACCACTGCATCCTTAATTCAGAACTACGCACAGATCTGCTGCTACACAAAAACAAGACCGATGAGCACCATCTCATGGGCATTTCAGGTAACAGATTTTTAACATAAAAAAGAACTTAATGAATTCTCCAGTATATGGATCTATCTTCCAAAATAAACACATTGAAATTGAATGATACACAAGCATAATTTCAAAGTTTCAGCTGCTTAGATGTGAAAACATGGCAAAAGTTAATGACTTTTCTAAAAATTAGTCACTGCAAATATATCCGAGAGGAATGTTGTGACATCCACAAAGAAATAATATTAGAAATATTAAGACACCTAAAATAAGTATTTATAAGGAGTTATGTACATACAACTAACTCCACCCACATGCCAAAGAATCCACTTTCTTGCACAGGGACTCTAAAATAAGTTTTTTTAAAAAATAGATGAGAGCAGTACCAACAGAACTCTTATTTTCCCTTTTAAGACATTACATAACTCAAGAAATAATTTTAAAAGCATGACTGCACACTTTTATGTTTTCTTTTCAACTTTACAATACTCAATGAGATTCTAGCAGATTGTTTACACCCATTTGGATGGTGGTCAGAGGACATCCTGGCATAATGATCATGAGATGATCGAGTTTTTGATTCTCAAAGTAGTAAGGGGGCAGGGGGTGTCTGTGTGCGTCAGCAGAACCGCTACCTTGGACTTCCAGAGGGCTGACTGTGGCCTCTTTAAGAGCCTGGTGGACAGAGTCCCTTGGGAGACAGTTCTGAAGGGCCCAGGGGTCCAGGCAGGCTGGGCATCCTTCAAGAAGGCAGTTTTACAGGTGCAGGAGCTGGCCATCGGCCATCCTCATGTGCCAAAAGACAAGCTGGTGGGGGAGAACATCAGCCTGGTTGAACAGAGAAGTTTGGCTGGGACTCAGGGGGAAAAGAAAATTTACCACCTTTGAAAGAAGGGGCAGGCAACTCTGGAGGACCATGAGGATGTCACAAGGTTATGCAGGGCAAAGATTAGAGAGGCGAAAGCCCAGCTAGAACTCAGGCTACCCACTGCCATAAAAGATTACAAAAAAATGTTTTTACAAATACATTAGCAACAAAAGGAGGGCCAAGGATAATCTGCATCCTTAATCGGATGTGTGGAGTGAGCACTGCCACAGAGGGTGAGGGAAAGGCTGAGGTACTTAATCTCTTCTTTAACTCAGTTTTTAATAGCCAAACCAGTTACCCTCAGGGTGCTGTGCCCCCCCCCTCCCCCCACCCAAGCTGGAAGACAGGGATGAGGAGCACAATGAAGTTCCCATAGTCTAACAGGAGACTGGTGTCCATGACCTGCTGCTCCACTCGGACATGCGTAAGTCTATGGGGCCAGATGGGATCCACCTGAGGGTACTGAGGAAGCTGGCAAAGGAGGCTCACCAAGCCTCATTTATCAACAGCCCTGGCTAACCAGAGAGGTCCCAGAAGACTGGATGTTAGCCAATGTAACACCCATCCCATGTGAGGGAGGATTCAGGAAACTACAGGCCTGTCAGCCTGACCTCACTGCCAGGGAAGGTTACGGGGCAGGTCATCCTGAGCACCATCACGCAGCATGTGCAGATCAGCCCGGGGATGAGGCCCAGCCGGCAGGGGTGTATGAAAGGCAGGTCCTGCTTGATGAACCTGATCTCCTCCTGTGACAAGGTGACCCACCTAGTGGATGAGGGAAAGGCTGTGGGTGTTTACCTGGACTTCAGTAAAGCCTTTGACACCGTGTCCCACAGCATCTCCTGGGGAAACCGGCTGCTCGCGGCCTGTACGTGTGCGCTCCGGGCTGGGTAAAAGGCTGGCTGGCTGGCCGAGCCCAAAGGGGGGTGGGGAATGGAGCCACATCCAGCTGGCGGCCGGGCACACGTGGTGTTCCCCAGGGCTCAGCGCTGGGGCCGGTCCTGGTTCGTGTGATCTGGGTCTGTGATCTGGGCGAGGGGATCGAGTGCACCCCCAGCGAGTCTGCAGCCAACACCCGGCTGGGCAGGGGTGCTGATCTGCTGGAGGGCAGGAGGCTCTGCAGAGGGGTCTGGGCAGGCTGGATCCACGGGCCCAGGCCACTTGGATGAGGTTCCACAAGGCCGAGTGCCGGGTCCTGCCCTGGGGTCACACCGGCCCCACGCAGCGCTCCAGGCCGGGGCAGAGCGGCTGGGAAGTGCCTGGGGGGAAAGGGCCTGGGGGTGCTGGTGGGCAGCCGGCTGGGCATGAGCCAGCACCGTGCCCAGGTGGCCAGGAGGGCCAGCAGCATCCCGGCTTGTGTCAGCAACAGCGTGGCCAGCGGGACCAGGGCAGTGACCGTCCCCCTGCACTGGGCACGGGTGAGGCCGCCCCTGGAATCCTGTGTTCAGGTTTGGGCCCCTCGCTGCAGGAGGGACACGGAGGGGCTGGAGCGTGTCCAGAGACGGGCAGCGGGGCTGGGGAAGGGGCTGGGGCACAAGTGCTGTGAGGGGCGGCTGAGGGAGCCGGGGTGTTTAGCCTGGAGAAAAGGAGCCTGGGGGGGCTTATCGCTCTCTGCGACTGCCTGACAGGAGGCTGTAGGCAGGTGGGGGTCGGTCTCTCATCCCAAGTAACAAGTGACAGGACAAGGGGAAACAGCCTCAGGTTGTGCCAGGGGAGGTTTAGATTGGGTATTAAGAAAAACTTCTTCACCAAAAGGGTTGTCAAACATTGGAACAGGCTGCCCAGGGAGGTGGTAGAATTACCGTCCCTCCAGGTACTTAAAAAAACGTGTAATGTGGTATTTAGCAACATGGTTTAGTGATGGACTTGGCAGTGCTGGATTAATGGCTGGACTTTATGACCTCAAGGTTCTTTTCCAACCTAAATGATTCTGTGATTCCTCCAGATCCTAGGATGACTAAAACATGACTCCTTAAAAACTGTCTTATGGACCATATTACATTAAGTACTAGACATTCCACTATACAGTTCCCCTGTGACCTGAAATTACCCAGTAATACCTCAGAGAGGTCATCTCCTTTCACTTGTCTACTATTTCAGGTTACAAAGATATTCCTGTTATAGTATATGATGTTTTGATCTTTTAGTTTATTGAAAAGTATTAATATCAAATAAATTTATGGGCAACTAACATCGTTAAGTACATTTCTGATAACTAAAAGTTTCTTCATAATGGTTTCTGTAAGATTTATTGATAAAACATCTTGTAATTGTCAGTCACAGCCAAACTAGTTTTTACTCCTTTGAGAGCTAGTTTTCAACAGTCCTACGCATCAAATGAAATTTTGCTTACTCTTTTTTTATTTATTGGATACCATGAACAAACAAAAAAAACCCCAAACCAAAACCAAAAGATCAATCACAGCATTTTAAACATCACTGCAGAAATGAAGCTAGAGCCAATGCAGATCCTGCTAGCACATACAAAGCTGCCCCTTGCAAAGTGCTCCACTACAAAAACAAGTCGTTATATTCTAGAGCAACACAATTTTTAGAAAGACTTAAAGCACCGTTGTGTCCCTCCCTGCCCTGAACACAATCTAATCTAGCTGCAGGAAAGGCAATAATTAGAACAGAGTGGTCTGCACTTGGAACAGGAAGCCACAACTCTAACCAGACACTGTGTTGTGTCACTTACCTGCACCACCTTTGCAACCATTTCACAGCAGCTGCAGGTCAAACCAGATCTAGGATTTCAGATGCAGATTAGAATGACTCTGTGCAATCCTTCTGAGCAAACCCTACAATGTTTCCTTGGCTTACTTCCAAAACTCTCTACAGTGATCATTATGCATAGCCTTCTCGGAGTGAAGCTCAGCCAACTCCCACTCACTATATATTAGTAAGTTAGCCAGTCTAGATCCTCTGGAGTAGATACAAAGGAAGATAACAGGTTATAAATTCCTGTTACACAATTTGTCTTGTCACTACATGAATACCTGTGAAACTATCAGGATCAAAACAAGTGCCTTTTTCCCAAGTTCACTTTGACCAGGACAAGTGTGTAAACTCTCAATCAGTTGAACTAATTCTCCTAGTTATGACAGTACCAAGACACAGCAACCTACACGTAGAAATTCACCACAGAGTAATCTATGTTTGATCACCAGCTCTGCCTATCAACAAGGGTTATCTGCCTGGCAACAAATATTTCAGTTTCATCCAAAGATTCACATCTCACATACAAAAGTTAACACCAGGGCAAGACATTTTGTATGAAGCAGAACATCTTCAAATCTCTAGCAGAATACCTCACATAAGAAACACTCGGCTATCTTTTAAGTTTTTGCATTGTTAAACCTTCTGCCATTCAAACCTAAATGGCTGTGGGCTTATTGGCAATTGTTCTAAGCTGTCCCCCAATCTGCTTTGTGAAGATTTATTAGTCTGTAGACTAACTGCATAAAGTATTAGTTGGCCTTATGGCTGATGTTATGTGGGAGGTCACATTAACACATTGATCGCTTGGTCTTGCAATCTATACTTGACAGTCTTTCAAGGAAAGCTTTTACTGGCAACTATAAATTTTTAAGTGCTACTTCAAGATAAGTCAGCATCTGAATTTTAGGAAGAATGTTCTTCTTCTCTCAAACATCTGTATCTTGGTTTTTAACACTTTATATATCTGATTGATCCACTATTACAACACAGCTCCTCCCTCTTATCTTTTTACTTCAACCACCACAATTATGTCACAAAATACCATACTTCTAACTTGTACCATGCTGCTTCAATGGAATTCCAGTAACTGATTTTGTAATACAATATTATAGTTCTCTGATACTTCTACATAGGATAACAAATTTAACACATCCATAAGCATACCTATAGACAGCATGTGTGCAACACTGCAGAGAAGACTTGCATCAAATGCGGGCAAACTTAAATAGAAAGCTAAAAAATATCTGTAAAACATAAAAGTTTCTTAAAATTCATTAAGTTTGAAAACAAATACTTTGAACTGTAAATTGGTGTATCTTAATGCATGCTAAGTACATTGCAGATAGCTTTTACACACCTCGCTGCAAACCTAACTCAGGTTGGCCTCTAAAGGTAAACGTCCCCATTCTGTTTTCCAGATTCAGTTAATGTAAAAATCCAATGTAAACCTCTCACATGCTTCTACTGGCATTACAGATGGGCACACAATTTGTATTACAGAACACTTTTTCTAACTGAAAAATTAAGAAATACAAATATAAGTTTTTGCATAACCACCACATTATTCCAGCTCCATCAACCGCTAAGTTAAAAACAGCAAGAAAACCTGCCTCCATTTACTCAAGTACTTGCAGCAAGTGCAATGAGGTCTTGCAAGTCCAGTTAAACTTGTAAACCCGAAGTTTTCTGCAATATCCTTGAGATGCTTGGAAAGTAAGGTATTTTTCTGCCTAGCAAAGTCTCAATTTTCCCTCTCAACAGTTATGATAAAGCTCACTTTTTCCTATTTAGTATTTACTCATGACTGAATTATGCAGTATGAGTGAAGCAGATTAACATTTTATCCACATTAAGTCCTCTTCAAGGCAGTAAGTCTGTGGAAGCACACAAGTACCTCATGTATGACTACTTAGGCGTACAATTGTAGCATTCTTATTTTATCACACATTGAACATTTATACTGTGAAATAGCAGCATTAAATGCTTTCAAAATATCAGGTTGTTTGGTTTGGGTTTTTAACATGTAAATTGAAATACTGAAAAAAAAAATCATGCAATTACCAACACTGGAGAAAATACAGTGGCAGTAGACAGAATATGAAAGGAAAAGTAGTATAGTTTTCTTCATGTATAATTTTAAAAAGTGGTGGGATTGCCTGCTTTTTGTTCATAATTGGACTATGCAAAGCATTCAGCACAGAATACAACACTTGCTTAAGAAACCATTCTTATTTTAAGATGAACCTAAAACTTTTTTCATCCTTGTTGCCATGCTGTCTTGGGCAACACTTTCACCTAACCACAGCTGGTCAGTGACAGATCTGGAATACAAAAGGCTGCCCCGATACAGATAGCATTATTCAGAACCTGAAAGGTACTTCAATATAAAAATTTTAATTCTATCTTATTTCCTTCCTCTCATGCAAATTTCGAGAAAAAGACAGGAAAGGGACTTGTGGAACACATTTATTTTCAGCACAACCAAATCCTAATGAAACATTTAAGGAAATGTTCAGGAATGACATTTGTAGAAAGAAGAAATTCAAGTTAGAATTCTATTTGTAACCTTATTGAAGTATAAAGTTAATATCAATCATACTCTGACAAAATACAGCCAGCTAAAGTTTGTAACCTTTCTTTTCTGGCTTGTCCATAAATTGCTTTGTGGAAAACAGCTTTCAACATCTAGAACAATTCTAACAAGTAAGCATTTGCTTCAACATTAATGAAAGAATTTTAATAACTGTGCTATTCCACTGATTCTATCAGCTCAAAAGTCCCCTTTTCTTAAGCAAGGTAAACAAAGCTTTAAGAAGAAATGAGAATTACTTTAAACATAATTGCCAATCTACTTAATTACTGAATTACAAGTATCTTGCTGAATGTCATCACCCTTCAAACTCAAAAGGTCACCTTTAGCAAGGTTCTCTTTTTGTTTAAAAACACTTCCCATTAAGACAACTAAATAGAGTGCAAAGTGATATATTCATCACCTAGTTTCTTAAACAGTCCATGTGCAGCTCGCAAAAGTTTGGAGCTAATTTGCCTCTAACTCTGGAGACCGACACATCTCCTGATGCCACTAAAGAACAATCATCACAATGATTCTCCTTCCTCCTGTTTGTGGGCACTGCAGGCAAACAAGAGAGGCTGCAGCAAAGGACAGCTCAAACAGTAACTGTTCCTTATTGAGCATAAAATACAGGTGAAACTGGCAGTAACAACATTCTCTCAGAGCAAACTGAACAGTGGCAATCACTTCATTGCCCCCATAGTTCTGCATTGAGAGAACCAAAGAGGAAAGCAGTCAGTTACAGACAGAGCTACAGATAAAAACCCCTCTCCACAGAAGACTCTTAGATTCCTAAAATATTACATACTCTCTTGCTCAGCAACCATTTTTAATTTAACTGTGTTTATCCTCAGCATCCATTGTACTACGATAACTGGGTTACACATGGCACCACAGATGGTGCTAAGTGACTCCAGGTAATCAGAGGAAAGCTTTTGTGAAATAGTAACATTTAAGAAGTAATAAAATTATGTTTCTTTTTCTTATTAAGTTCCAGTCCCATTTCTCGCTGTGCTTAATACAAAACTAATCTCAGATTTATAGAGCAGCAACATTTTTGGAACCCAAAAATATGTGAATGAATAAAAAACAATTCTTTGTAAGACTTGTCAAAAATAAACTGAGAAATGCATCCATTTAAGGAAGAAGTTTAAAGAAGTGGAGGGACAGGAGTCAATTTTTTTTTTATGCCTCCTATTACTCAAAAAAATAGCAATAGTTTTTATTCACACTGCATAAGAATGTTTTATTTATGAAATCATCTGATTTACGTATTTCTACATTTAACACACATTTGGTCCATGAATCATTCTACTAGCATTAATTCTTTCCATCAAATCCACAAGTAAATTCTTTTCCATTTAAGATCACCATCCTAGCGGACAAGAGTTCTTAATTTTTTCAAATTCCAAGCACTAGTCCAGTTACCAATTTAAGGACTTTTACACATGGGGAATATATAATAGAAAAGCTCTTGCTTCTAGCCTCGAATGGTTGTTGGCAGTAACCATGGTTATCACCATTTGCAGTGATGGCAGTGACAGCAGCTGCATCCACAGCAAAGCAAGCTAGACACTTTAAATTATAACACATCTGTGCTTCCTCGGACATCATCTTTCGCACTTGGAGTTTGTTGCACAAAACTGAGCAACTTAAGTAATTTTTAAAGCCTAGTACCAATTTTAAATATTTTAAAGCCAAATAGTACCACTTCAGTATTTTCAACATGCTTTCTTTAGTTGCTCTTTGGATTAAACAATAATTATCAATATTTCTACTGCTATGTGTCATTCTTCACTTTTTTTTAAATTAAAGACACATTTGCATTCACAGAACTACTATTATTTGGTTCCAAGCAAGTATTGCATTGAAGTTCTAGCATGAATTGATTTCAGGTTTTAGGACACCTTGCTTCAGAAACTTCTGTCTGCACAACATGGCCCGTCTCCCGCCTTTACATAAACAAGCCTCTCACTATATACTGTCAGTCACTAAGAACAACTTTGTGTTCATTTCTCTTCAATAACTAAGCATCATGTAACATAAGGGTTGGCAGTGAGGTCTCAGTAGGTAAAGATGCTAAAATCTTCTCAACTTTCTGTTAACTGCAGTGAAGGATAACTCTAGGGGAGAAGAGATTGTTTCAACAAAACACAGAAGTTTGTCATCTTCCCAATAGATTACAAAAAAAAATAATAAAAAAAATTGTAGCTCCTCAGCCCCAAGTCGACCAGAGTACCTGACTTTTTACAAATTTTCTGCAGTGAGAACCGCTGTTATGAAACAGGCCACAACCATATTAAGTCAAAATCCCAGACAAAATATCTTCACATTCCACTGTCTACAGTTGTAGCAAATACCACCTTCACTAGAGCTTTAATATCTATAACCTCATTTCAGGTTTTAGGTCCTTGCCGATTCAGCTAAATAATACTTTTCTGAATAGCTTAAGTTAAAGTTGTAACAGTTTACAAACAGCTAAGAAAATACCTGTATAGTAAATTACATGCCTTAAAAACTAAATTCCTTCCCCCCCCCCACTTTTTAATATAGGACAACTACAGAATGACCACGTGTAAATTGGCTTTTCAAGTATATTTCAGGTTCTAAGATTCTTCAGGAGGTGATCAATACAGACACCCAGACTGTCTTAGAACACTAAGTTTAGCTCACTTGATAGTTTCTCAGTTTCTAGTGTTCTTTTTTGATAGCACCATTTGAGTTTTAACACTTTATTTCTTCATTCCAGTTTTTTCATTTGGCAGTTTCACTTGTTACTTTCTGGGGTTTTTTAAGCAAGTTTCTATTTATTGCCACATAATCTGCTCCAGGAACTGGTAAACAAACATCTAAATGCCAACCTATGTGTACCAAGTACCCCTCAGTGGATGTTTCATGACTGTAGCTAACAACAGTGGAAACCTGGAATATATCGACAGATCATCTCATTATCATATGATCAGTAAATCACCCGACTTGCTTAAAACACAGGGAGACTAGAAGAGAAGAAATCTAATACCTCAAGTGACGCAGTCCAGTAGAAGTAAAGATGCCATTGATTCACGTCTGGACCAGTTAACAGAGAGACTAAAATGGACATCAACTTTCCAAATGCTTCTGCCGAACAGTGTATTTATGAATTCATAAAAGCTTTTGAGGCTCAAGCTTTTTATTGCCAACACTGAATCTACACTGCGGATTGTAAGAATGAAGTGATACGAAAATGCAAAAGCAGAACCTCTCATTGACTTATGTTGCCATTAGAACAAAGGAGCAATTGTGAAATCTCTCTTGATGGAGCAGCACAGAAAGCATAGGCCAGCAGGAAGGTATCTTCCAACAACAGTGACTGTTGCAGGCAGTTGCCTTGAGGCCCTTTAGTTTGCGTTACCTATCCAGAATTATTACAAGCTTCACTTCTGCCAGTTCTCTGCAGTCCTATACATGAATGCCTCCAAAGCAGGCAGCTCCTGTACAACAGAAGTAGCTTTTTCTAGTCCTTTGCTACTCTACCTATCCTTACAAACTTGTAGAAAAGTGTGGACCTTCATTCCTCTTTCTAAGAAATTTAAATGTGCCATATCAGTCATGACCACCTACTTGGAGCAAGTAAGACCTGATTCAGTTTGCAGAAACTTTGTTGCACCTAATGGATGAAAAGGTAAGAGCCCAGCCCCACTCTTAGGGGCTCTGCTATGCTTACAGAACTAACAAGTAAAAATAACAGTGTCTTCTCCTTGCTTTTATACCATCCATCTTCAACATGAAAATCATTCAAGCAAGATGCATGAATGTATCTCAAAGAGGAGTATGTTACTTCATAATACCAAACACAGTGACTGTAAATACCTTACTGGTTCACAGCACCAGAACATGAAACCACACCATACAGAAATCATGACTACAGCATTACACATAACAAAGCAGTGCCTGAAGACAAAAATAAACATGCTTGGGTAGCTAATATTTAATTTATTTAATGTAGCTGCCATACATACATTTCATTATTGTGTTTTCTTTGACACAACAGTTAATTTAGTCAGCTTGCATGCTGGTAATGGACAATAGCTCCTCTTGGCCAAAGGTTCAAGCACCTTTTAATACAGCAATTTGCACATACAATTACTGTAATTGAGAAATCCTTTACTCTGTTTTGATCCCATCATTATCATGATCATAGTTTTAAGAATCCATATGAGCTTTCAAGCATCTTTTACAATGCACGCAGTAAGGTCATAGGTAAATCAACTGATTCAGGGGCATCCTCAATAAACAAAACTCCTAGACAAAGTTGAGAAACAGAATTCTAACTGTATCTCTAGCCTCATACATGTAAACAATAGATCTATAGGAAACATTAAAGCTGAATCTTGAAAGCTGTGAAATGAGTACTCAACTGAAGGAGGAATACAAAGAAGCATTTAAAGCTGTTCACCTCCTTCCCCATACACCTACTTTAACAGGTAACAAACATCAAGATCACTTTAACTCAGTGTTACAGAAGTCAAAAGCACTGCCAAACCACACGAGACATACAGTAAGTGTATTCCAAAACTGAAGAGCTATACCAAAAAATAGGTGTCACACATTCCAGAAAACTGTCATTAAGGCTGTGTCTGACTATATGCGACATTACTATATTGAAATGCACGGAAATACCCTGTTCAGGATGATACCGCTTCAGCTACCAGAGTAGGAACTTCAATAGTAATGCACCACGAAATTCCCATTAAATCCTACATGTCAGTTAGCAACAGCTACAGGACTAATATACAGTGTCACACATGGATACTAGACAATACATGACAGACACAGGACAAGTCAAAAGCAACTGAAATAATTTTCCCTTCCCCTGCTTCTAAATGTTTTACCTTAAATTTCTGGCACTCCTGTGTACTTCAAAGTGATTTTTTTCTCATAGAAATGAACATAAACATCACAGAATCATTTGGGTTGGAAGGGACCTTAAAGATCATCTAGCTCCAACCCCCTGCCACGTGCAGGGACACCTTCCACCAGCCCAGGCTGCTCCCAGCCCCATCCAGCCTGGCCCTGAGCACTGCCAGGGATGGGGCACCCACAGCTGCTCTGGGCAGCCTGGGCCAGTGTCTCACCACCTGCACAGTAAAGAATTTCTTCCCAATATCTCATCTAAATCTACCCTCTTTCAGTTTAAAGCCACTCCCCCTTGTCCTATCGCTATTTGCCCTGCTAAAAAGTCCATCCCCATCTTTCCTGTACGCCCCTTTAGGCGCTGGCAGGCTGCTCTAAGGTCTCCCCAGAGCCTGCTCTTCTCCAGGCTAAAGGAGCCCAATTCTCTCAGCCTGTCCTCATACAGGAGGTGCTCCAGCCCTCTGGTCATCCTCGTGGCCCTCCTCTGGACCTACTCGTGCTGGTCCACGGCTTCCTCATGTTGGGGCCCCCCAGAGCTGAACGCAGTACTCCAGGTGGGGTCTCCCCAGAGCAGAGAAGGGCAGAATCGCCTCCCTCGACCTGCTGATCACATTTCTTTTGATGCAGCCCAGGATGCAGTTGGTTTTCTGGGCTGCAAGCACACACTGTTGCCTCATACTCAGTTTTTCATCCACCAATACCACCAAGTCATCCTCAGGGCCAACTCAACCAACAGCGGACTCACTGGCCTGCCTGTATCCACATTTGGGATTTCCCCAACCCACATGCAAGACCTTGCACTTGGCCTTGTTGAACTTCATGATGTTCACACAGGCCCACTTCTCAAGCCTGTCAAGGTCCACCTGGACAACATCCCTTCCCTCTAGAGTAGCAACTACATCTCTGAGCTTGGTGTCATCTGCAAACTTGCTGAGGGTACACTCCATCCCACTGTCCACATTGCTGACAAAGATGTTAAATACTACTGGTCCCAATACGGACCCCTGAGGGACACCACTCGTCACTGAGACATCAAGCCGTGGACCACAACTCTTTCAATATGACCATATAGCCAATTCTTTAACCACCAAGTGGTCCATCCATCAAATCCATGTCTCTCCAGTTTAGGGACAAGGATGTCATGCAGGACAGCACCAAGTGCTCTGCACAAGTCGAGGTGAATTATATCAGTTACCCTTCCCTTAACCACCAATGCTGTAACCCCATTGTAGAAGGCCACCAAACATGTCAGGCACTATTGGCACTATTTGCCCTTAGTGAAGCCATGTTGGCTGTCACCAATTGCCTCCTTATTTTCCATGTGCCTTAGCACAGTTTCCAGGAGAATCTGTTCCATGATCTTTCTGGATACAGAGGTGAGGGCAACCAACCTGTAGTTCCCCAGGTCTTCCTTTTTTCCCTTTTTGAAAACAGAAGTTATTTTTCCCTTTTTTTCAGTCAGTAGGAACTTTACCAGTCTGCCACAACTTTTCTAATATGATAGATAGTGACAAGATCATGACATCTATATAGCCAGGATTTGATTTCAAAAGTTTGAATTTGAAACAAATAATTTATAACCAAGTTTTACTACAGCACAGTTACAGCAATTCACCTGAACCATTCTTCTGTGATGTTATTTTAAGACAATTTCTTTGGCCAGAGTTAGGTTGCTCCTCTAAAAGTTTTACCTCTACCTCTATTCCTATGACTGGAATTGTAAGAGATCCCAGCAACTCTTTGCATACCCAATTAAAAACTTATATGGACATATCCATTTTTAAAGTGCTAAGAACAGCAGCAACACCATCAAGGTTAAGTTAGCCCTCAAGTGAAACGTCAAATTCCGCCCCCCCCCGCAACTTCCACTTTGTATCCAGTTTTCCAGGTTTCTCAATTTGCCACACAAAACCTAGCTGAGGGAAAGACTGAACTGCTAAGTTTGCTTGTTACAGTCATCCACACTGTCTGACAATGTGAAAAATATTTCCCCCTCCCCGCCTTTTTTGGGGGGTGGGGGCAGGGCAGATAACACACAACACTAACTTGTATCCAGAAGCATACATGACATTTTTTCAGCTTGGTCATGGCTTCTCTTCTCAAGACAGCACACAGAAGTACTAAGCATACTCCTAAAGTAAGATCTAATTGGAAATAGGGATATCACTTTTCTGCAAAATGACAGCACCATCCAGAAGCAAGAAATCCAAGTTTCTGTCATCTAAATTCTATCTTTTTGAAATATGTCTAACCAATTCCGGTGATCTTTCAGTCACCGGACAAACCTTTCCACTTGAATTCACTTTCCAGGAAAGAAATCAAGATTCCATACACCATAAAGAAAACTTTATTAAAGCCCCAACACGTGGGCAAGAAATCCACTGTCTTCCAGCTCCAAACCTATCCTGTCACATATGAGCGACTGGAAAACCTTATTGAAACACCTTAACCACAACGTCTAAGACTTGTTTCTTTCTGTGGCTTCCCTCCATACCCATGAATCTGGCATTCTTCACTGTATAACCTAGTCTTTGCAGAAAAGGTGTTAGAAATGTCCCCCTACAAGTCACATCATCATCACTATGCACTCCTGACAAATGGCAATTTGAAGCTCTTCCTACTAAGGATAGAAGTTAGGATGTTTTTCATTTCCTGAATAGGTAAGACTTTACTAAGCCAGCAAAATTCCCAAAAAGCAATACACATTTCACTTTAAAAGCAGTACAGAGGAAGGGCGCAAGTCTTTAGTACCTGGTCTCAGGCAAGTCACAGAATAAACATCTCCCCAAAGACAAAACCCCTACCACTCCGCTGATCCGTAACAAATGCAGCACACTGCAGCACTCCAGGGAGTGCTCAGGACTCCCTTTTGCAGCCCAGGATGAAGGCAGCAGGTGCCAGGTCACAGAAGGGGAGCCACGAGAGCAGAGAAAGAACAAAGCAGAGTGTGCTGATGTGAGGTTAAACAGTAGATAATCTAGCATGGCACATTGGGACCCTACTTTTGAGGAAGAAATGGGCAAGAAAACAGACAATCTTTTATCTGTGAGCATTTACTGATTTGCATAAAGATGGGAAGCTGCTGGTACGGTTTCTCTGCCCGAGAACCCTTTCCACAGCACTTTACTGTTGAGATGGGCACCACTGCTACCATATTTAAATCAAACATATCTGAAATGTTTAGAACATCATAGCTTCAGGTGACCATTCCCTGTAGATTACGAAATGGACAGAGAACTTCTTGCAATTCCAATTGAAATATCCATTCCCAGCATCTGTGTTCTCCCATTCTGTAACACCAGCAACGTATTAAATACACACAGCTCCCGATCTCACGTTAGCTATTTTGAAACACATTCTAAAAATGCAGTCACAGTTACTCAGTTTCATACTCCATATCAGACACCTAAAAGTCAGGCATTACAGCACCTAAATTGTACTGTAGGATTCGATTCCAGTATATAACTAAGCTCCCATTATAGGGAAGGGAGGGGAAAAAGAGAAAACCTGCAAGTTCTTTTCAGTCAAGTTCACAACCAAAACTACAGACAAATCACATGCTTTGTTTCAACAAAAACATTAGCATGCAGCAGATGCTGACTGGACTGATAGCTTCCATTTGTTTATTTAACAGTCATGCACCATTACCAACAGCAGTCATTTGGTTCCTATTCTCCCCCAGGCTGCATTGCTTTAAGGCTTATCAGCAATTCTATTTCTGTATCATTGGCCTTTTTTTTTTTTTTTTGAGCTTATATCTATGATTCTGCAAAAAGAACCTTGTTGGTTTTTTTAAGCACTGCTTGATTCCGAGGTCCACTTGAATTGTTAATAGTCCTGCAAAAAAACAATTGTATTTAGGAGCACAGTTTTACTCCTGAGAAGTGCAAACAGCACAACTTAAAGGCTTCTCTAATAATGGACTACCAAAACTTAAAAGTTGCAGGAACTGCAAAGCCTTTATTCAGCACCAGGGTTTACCTTATTCTAACAAATAGATGCCCACCCACTTCCATCCCAATTATATTTGGGAAAGCAACCAGTATAATTCCCTGCATGCAAACCTGCACAGTTTGATAAAGGAACCAACTTGTGATTTATCAAGCAAACATTCAGCATCCTGGACTGCATAATCACATACTTCCCAGTCCACTGCAAGGCGCTACTCGTTCTCTTGCTGCTCTTTCATAAAAGAAATTGCTCTCCCGCTGCAGTGACCATCTTACCTGCTGCTTACTGGTGCATTTAGCCTTTCAGTATTCCCAAAGAGAATAAGCAAGCTACAGGTCACACTATGTACTGTTACAGTTACTGCTTTATAGGGCTAGTCCAGTAATAAACTAGAAATTTGGAATATTTAAGCAGGGCAAACAGAACAGCCTCCATTTCATTAACTTATTCCTGTATACTCTGCCCACACCACAGAGGACAACTGCTGATGGCAAAGGGGGGAGCTGAGGGAGGCTGACACAAACACATTAGCACACTTCCATAGAACAGACCAGTCCTAAGTTGTTACTCTGGTTTTGATTTTCAGTTGCAAAGGAAATCTAACCTAGTAGCACTTTAGGTGTGGTTTTCTTCAGTTGCATCAACAAAATAGAAGATTTTTGCCTGAACAACTCACTTCCAGCTTTTCAGTCACATCAAAATAATTTGAATTTGCTGTATAGTGCACATGAAATTTTTTGGCTAGATGTAGAATACAAAATCATCAACAGAACTACTCGTATGCAGGTTGCAGTAAAGAAACTTGCAGCTCAAACTCACAGAGCACTTCACAGGAGCAACAGAGCACATCGTATTCCCATTAGCTATTCTCATTTAAATATCATCTCAAGGCAGCTATTAACAAGAAAATCACGCCTGGGATGTAGCTGCTCCCAGCTCCCCAGTTATTACTAGAGAATCCAGTGCAACAGAAGGCATTACGTTTTCTTCTCCACAAACTAGTTTCTATTTAGAAACTACTTATGCCTGTTCCTGAGGCTCTGGAATCTAAAGCACTACAGCAATGCAAGCTCTTCACAGATTACAAGCCTGCAGTATCAACAAAGACTACAGTGTCTCAGGAAAAGATACAGTTGCAACTCATGCAGCTTCGCAAATCCGATTACAGCAGTTGTGCAAGGATGCATCTCGATTGCTATCTGCTCTAAATATGGAGCATTGCATACTGGAAACTACAGTCTCCACTGGCCACACGTGGTATTAAAAAAGCAGGTGGCAATAGTATCCTGTTTTATGCAAATTAGAGCCTTCAGATTCCTGGCAAATTGCCAGAGCTCCCAAACAGAAGTCTTAAATTTTCCCAGAGAAAAAAAAAACAACCAAACTAGTTTTTGGACAGGCAATAATATGCTCTAGCACAATACCAAGTCTAACAGAAGAATCCAGAATTAGTTAAAGCAGAAATGTAATCTAAATTAGGACATTAGTAATTAGGTCAAGTTAATACCAAAAACCATCATGCAAAATGTTAGGAGGCGGCCAGCAAGGCCTCTAGGGGCTGGGGAAGACGCTTGAATGGCAGAAAGTTAGCTAGCTGTAATTAGCGATTATGAACATTTTTCCAGATTGACCTATTTAAAATAAATAGAAGTTCTTTAAAAAGATATGCATAAAATTAATATAAGCAAGACTGAATTTGACAGAAAAGATTCTTAAAGGGTTTTATCCACAGAAACAGCAAAGGTAGGAAGAAGCTATTTCACATCCAATGACTAAACTGCAAAGCTTATTTAATCTGTGCAACAGATTAAAGCTTCCTCCTTATGGTTCATAAAGAAATTCATGACTGCATAAAGACAGAAACTATAAAAGCTTTAAGTTACCAACTTACCTAGTGTGGAGGGGGGGAAACATGAACAGAAAAAAACCAAAAACAGAACACCATGTCAAGTGGGATACAGTTCAGAATGACTACAGACTCCCCAATAGGTGGTAAAACAAATATACAGATAATGAAATAAACCACGGAGAAAACTCATTTTTATTTTTCATCAGACTTGAAATCTTAACACAAATCTTAACACCTGATGATTTTCAGAACACAGGGACTTCTCAGCAAGCTTCAGCATCTGAATGTACAATTGACTAATCAGTGAATACTGAACACTGTACCAAACCAACACTGCCTTAAAAAAGAATTAAGCAAATACCTCCTCTCTGATTTTCCTCAGCCTCCAGTATTCGTCCAACACAGCCACCTTCCAAAAACTTCTCTTTACTCACACTCCTCTTGAATCTGCACATGGTCCATCCCTCCGATAATCTCTTTCAATGAACACAAGTAATTATCTATTTTTATCTCACTCTGCAACATCCAAACTTTATAACAACCTTGACATGCCATCCACCTATTTCCCTGATGCTTTTGACTAATTTCATTCTATTCCCTAATCCGCAAATGCTCTTCCTGAGCCAGTCCATATGGCCACTACATTACTGTGCTATCTGCACTGCTAGGTCAGGCCAATAGTCCATCTAGCCTAGTATTGTCTGACAGAGGTGATACAAAATACTCCTTACAGAAAGCAAAGTGAGCTCAACAGATACCTGACTCTCCTTTGTTACAGGACACCCGCTAAAAAAATGCCATAAACACATTTTAAACAGGCCTACTTTTTAGAAAAGAATGCTAATTAAAAATTGCCTATCAAATACTGCATTATTAAAACATGATATATGTAAATACCTAGTTCAGCCTTGGGTTTTTAGCTTTATTTTAGGTTTGTACAGAGCCTACTAATGGGAGTACAGGATGTGAACACTTCTGGAAAATGCAGAGCATGTGTCTTTCATGGGTTTTCACAGACACTTGAAACTTCAGATTGGTTACGAGAATCTATAAAAATTCAACAGTTAGAGGTAGAGTGAGAGAAACTGACCATTTTCCTGTGTGATCTTAAGATTTTGTCCTCAGTATTTTGTCATCCTACAGTGCATTTTAAGTTGCAGTCACACAAGCGAGTTGATACCACAGCCAAAGTACAAACCAGCTCCTCTCCAGTCTAGACTTTGTCTAGGTTCTAAATCATCAGCATGCCTAATCCAAGACTACCTTTACCATCTCACTTCCTACATTCCCTGCCTTTCTCAACAGACCACCAGATTTCCCTAAATTCCGACGCTTACTATGCAGGTTGATATCTCCACTATCTACAAAGTAACATCCAAATAGCATCAATACCTGAGAAAAACCCAATACACATCTATATTAAGAGTATCTACAACTACTGAGAATACACTCTAGCAAGATGGAGGTCTGTAATTCCTATTTCAAGTGAAGGACAAGTGACTCCCTTTACTCAAAAATTTTGAGCTAGGTACAGTCTAGTGAAAGACATCACTTAGCCTCATTTAGTCAGCTAAGCTTATCAAAATCATCTTTTACTGTTACCAGATCTCAAATTAGATGCCTTCAAAACCATGAAGATGACTTGGAAACAAGGAGTCCAAATTTATTCATCAAACTGAGCACAAGTCTCCCACTGTGAAGGGGTCAGCAAGAAGTAAGTTTGCATCTCACGTGTTTTATAAAAAGGACATTGAGACAGATTTAGAGGCATTACAGATCTTTTGCTGAATTCCACTCACTCACCAAGAGTAAAACCACACATGATCACTAAGACAGCTGACTGTCCAATTTACTATGATTTCAAATAAATAAATAAAGATGCAAGCTTGACCCAGCTTAAGCCACAGACTTACCTTATCACCTATACTGCAAATGGACAGAAGTGACTGAACTAGGATAACTGTAGCCAGAGGTGTACTTGCTGGCAACCTACTAGGGAAGACTGTATATATTAAGAATGCACAATATTCAGCGATGCTCTAGAAACTACTTAGTTACTCTCACTTGTCATCAGCACTGATAAGTTTATACAGAAAATAAATCTTAGCATTCTCTAAAAACATACAGTAAGGTAACAAAAATAACGCATTGCTATGAAAACATTTATACGGCATTTTTACTACTGCAATAAATTTAATTCTATCAGCATTAGCTCTGAGGGTTTTCTACAAGAAGGTATGTGCAAAAAAAAGTTTGTGACCAGAGATGAAAAAAGGGGAACTTCAGCTTCATAAAATCCATTGTGCTAGTGTTTCACAAGCATTCATACCAGATTAGGAACCTGTCGTATCAGCAGGTGATGTCATTAGCTTTCAATATGAATAATGATAAAGAATTTACAGTGCAGAAGTCGCAGGAACGGAGACATCACAAAAAGAGCAGAGGGCACACGAACAGAAGGCAAAAAAGTGGCAGTCCTGACGCGGATCTCAGATTTGCTCTATAAAACAAGCCAAGTGGGGTCGGGGAAGAAGGTTACTTTAAAAAGAAGAAACAAGGAAAGTAAACAGTAAGAATTTTAAAAAGTTATGCTGATTTTTATTTGTGGTTTTAGTAAAGTCTGGCAGAAATGAGAAAGGTGACAAATAAAGTTTATAAAGTAATTTTAGTCTCTGCTCCTCAGATCCTGTTTGTTCTTAATCACCTTTGGATGAAAAATAAGATTTCTTTCCCACTTGCACTTGGGGACTGTAGGTGAAGACCTCATAATCTACGAACAGAATCAGAAGGAACAGCACAATCTCCTCACCAAAGAGACAGACAGAACATTAAAAAAAAAAAAAAGTCTTTGCCACATAGACTGAGAAAAGAAAAATCAAACCAAAACAAATAACTGTATCTACATTAGTCAATAGAACAATGAGAAATACTAAAGCTTTTTAAAACAAAACTGGCTTAAGGCAAGACATGGCATTTCTTTAAAGAGCAGAAAGTCTAGAATACCTGTTGTCTCCATACACTTATGAACTTGAGTCCTGAGTAAATTCTGGCATGAAGTCCCCAAACTGAATGATACAAACATCACAGAGAAAGACAACAGTTGTACAGTCATCTGCCTGAAGCATAGCACAATTTTGCCAGAATATCCATTTCCCACTGCAAGCCTGCTAATGCTGCATAGTTAACCCCTGCACATACAGCATTCATTATGAATAAAGTACTTGTCGGTGAGAGCCCTTTATCTACTGAAAGACAAGAATATCCAGTGACCTAAGTTTTATATATAAACAAGAAACCTGCAATAACTTGGAAACAAGATAACATTGACATATGATACAAGACAAGCCTGTATAGAATGGAGTAGACCAGAAGCTCCACCCAGAATTTTAATCAGGAAAAGATTTTGCAGGACCTCCTTTATTTCTAATGCAGGCTGCAGAGCCTTCAAAACAGAATTCTCTACATCTGAAAACTTAAAGATCCTAAAAACCTTCTTTGACACTAGCAGCACAGTACTGTAATTAATTGTTATGTTTTAAGTTTTACCAGTTGCTGAATTATTTCTACTACTCTAGTTGAAAGTTTCTTCATTAGTAGGAGGTCAACTTGTTTTTCTATTTTACTATGAAAAACACATAGCTATTTTAAGTTAGTAACAGATACCACTATAAATAATTTATTGTTCCACTCATCTCCTACCAAAAGGTTTTTTATTGTAATAAACTAAAGTGGGGCGGGGGGGGAGGAGCAGATATGAGGTAATGAACAGCAATTCACCTGATTCACGTACAAGGGAAATTCAAGGAGTTTATGCTGCCCAAAGTCAATTAAAAATATAATTTACAATGCATCAGCAATATATACCCATAGTTTAGCTTACTGTCTGTCAGAAAAGTAACAGAACAAATTAATACTTGAATAAGACTGTGCTTTCAAAGTTATTCACAGAATAATAAGCTTCTTTGAAGTCAGTATTTTCCTTCTCAATTTTAAAAAGTGCTGAAACACACAAAGCTGTATCTAACATGGGCTGGAAAATTAGGTTCTCTGTGAATACTGACCAAAACAAAACAGGTGAGTTCAAATATTTCTAAGAGTACAGTTTCCAAAGATGATAAAGTGGGACTACTAGGTTTTTGATGCATGCTAGAAGTAAGCTCACTAAGCACTACACTGCTGGACAGAGAAAATGTTATCAGTGGTTCTCAGCTCCAAGATCCAACACTGCTGGACTGAACAAGTACTAACCAACTATTTGCTCAAGTAATCAGCACTACAGAAGCTTAAAATTCTTTAATAAGCAGCAGGTCAGTTACTGTGCACTTTAGATTTTTGACCTTCTGAGTCTGTCACATATAAAGCATGGCCATCACTTACAGTTGAGGAACATCAAGACAGCACTTCGGGTTTCTCTTGACACTCCATCGCAAACAAAGAAATTCACCCTAACTTCCATATGTTATAGCAAGCTTGAAGAGCATGATTAAGAGCAACGTGTTTGCACAAGAGGTGAAAATTAGGTCAGCTAACCTCCCTTTTTAAAAAAATCAGATCTTCACATTTGAGAGTTGTTATGCTATGAAGAATAAGTATGTATAAACACCTTCTGACATAGATTTGCCCAGCCCTCCTTCCACTCTGGTCTAAAGGCGTCTCACTTTAGTGATGAAAAAAATCCCCCAAATACCGTACGTCTCCTCCTCTCAAAGCACACAAAGCGACCTAGCCGATTCTGCCAACACTGCCGAGTACAGTTATGAGTCACCAAACAGAATGAAACCCAAGGAGGGGGGGGAGATACGTTGGGCTTAACCCCATTAGTAACAGCAGATCACACCATGATTTTCATACCCCCAACTGAACCTGCACACACACAAGAAAACTCGCTCTGAAAGGTATTAGGAAACAAAGTACCAGAAAAGTCATAGCTAAGAATCACTTTTTCATATAGAAGTTAAATCTTTTCTGCACACACGGACAGAAGAGCAAGTACCATTGCTAACCAATACTTCAAATGCCTTAAGTTCTGATCAGTGTGATTACAGAGGTATTAATCGACAAAAACAAAGATCACAGCTAACAACTAAACAGAGGCAGAACTCTTTATTCTCAGTGTTCTCCTGGGACTCAGAGAAACCAAGGGACCTACTTCTTTTGATATTGCCCAAAATTTTTTATTTTGTTCTCACATAATCCAGGAAAAGTGTCCTTACCACCAAACTATTGCTTGTTTCATGATAGCTATCAACCATTTGTGCTCTGATAAAATAGCACAGTGCAGGAGCATGAACTTCAGCCTCACACATCATGGGCAGGTGTGCTGGAACAGTTGGGGAATCTTCTCAGACAGGTCAGGGATGTTGTTTCACTTGCACAGAAAGTAAAAAAACAGTTTCAAAAATCTCCAGGGCCAGAAACTCTGTCCTACTTCTACCTGGGAAATGAAAATCCACTGGTCAAAATCTCTGAAATCTAAAATTGAGGATTCTCTGAATCAAGCTGATTTTTTCATTCCTCCCTTGTCCAAAATGGAGCAGAAAAGGAATTCCAGCATAAAGGAGCTTTTACATTTTCAATTATTCTGCTGAATCTCTTTCTGCTGCTGCCATAAAACACAGCTCCAGCACACCACTCAAAAGACCATGCTAGGAACAAAGTAAAATTTAACACCCTCATGAACAGCTTCCCCTCACACTAGCGTCTTAAGTTGTAAACTTTTCACCGGAACATCTTTTTGAACCTGATGTCCATGTATCTGAGCACTGTGCTTTGTCAAGGATAATAGTCAAGTGGACTCCAAGTAACTTAAATCACTTTGTCATACTTCAAGCATCCACGAAACCTCTGCTCTGCACTTCATTTTTGCTAGTACTGCAATTCCTGTCTATTGAGACTTATATTCAAACAGTTAATGAAAGCATTATATCCTGTTAATATGAAAATATCAAAAAAATAATCATTTATCATAACCCAAGAAGATAACATCAAAGAAACATCAGACAGAGCACACATTTAGTGACCATTAAAACCTGCATGTAGCAAAGACTACTAAGAAAATCAGTGAAATGCAAACAGCATTTAAAAAACAGTATGCCTTTTGCCTCAGATTTCCTTGTTACTGAGCTTTACACTATTACATTCTCTCACTTCCTGGTTTGTCAGAAACCACACCGTTTTAAAGTCGAAGGTGCTCACTAAAAGGAAGAAGGAGGAACAATGAGTACATTTAGACATGTTTTGCGATCTCTGATAGTAGCAGAGTATCTTTGTAAACTTAAAGACAGTTCTTCTCCTACTGTTTTGTCTTCTTCAGCAAGCAAACATTAACAACTAGCCTAATAGTCTTAAACGTGGCCCAGGAAGTTCAACAGTATGTATTATGTTTGCAGCTTCGACAGGAAAAGTTGTATCCTCAATTTTCAGTGAGATCTGTTACGAAGTATTAAATGCATCCATACTGTATTCAAAAACCAGCAGCTGACTACCTAATTTAAAAAAGAACATTGAAAACCCATTCTGCTCTTCCCAATAAGCAATGTAAAGCATTTGCATGAACCACCCCCTGACACGCTCAGCCCCCATACACAGAACATAAAAGCTCTGCCTACTTCCAAAGCAAATAAGAAGCAAAAAGGGACATAAACACCTTCATGGGAAAAGTTGCTTTGACTTAAAACAACAACGTGTGTATTTTGATGACAGCTTGAGTTACTAAATCAACATTTAACTTTCCTGCTGAGTACACCTGTTGAATGTTTAAACATAACAATACACTTAGTCTAAATAAAGCAACAACCTCTCTGAGGCAAACTAAGGTGCACGCTGTTTAGAGCCATTTCAAGTTTAAACGTATATAGATACTTTATTTTCAGCTTCTGAGGTCTTTAAATAAAAAGAACCTAGCTGAAATCTAGCATGGTGAAGGTGCAAACACGTAAAAACATACTGACAGAAAAGTAACATCAAAAAAGCACGGGATTCTTCTGCACGCACATGCTGTCCTTTTCCCTCCTGCCCCCCCAAAAAAGCAATCGACTTACCAGATTAAATACAGTTTCGACTATGTCTCTGTTGGACACTTCACCGACTTCCACCAGTCCAGTCAGCACAGCAAATTTCATCTTGATACCTCGGATGGGGACTCCCGGATTCAGAGGCTGCAGCCCGCTTCCCCCTTCCGCCGCGTTTCCTTCTTTTCCCACTCCTCCTCCTCCATCACCTGTCGGCTGCACAGCTTGTTTGCCCTCGCTCGCCATGGCTAGCTCGCTTCGGCCGGGGCTGTGGCCGCCCGCCGCACGGCCTCCCGCGCAGGTGAGCGGCGGCCCGCGCCTCCCCTCGGCTCCGGCTCCTGAGGAAACCCGCGGCCGCCGGGGGGGCGGGGGGGAGGACGCGCCCTCGGAGTCCCGGCTCTCTCCTCAGCAGGAGGCGTCTGTCCGCAGCTCTGCCCTCGGGCAGGTATTTACAGCCCTGAAGGACAACCCGGGGTGTTTGTCACTTGGCGGAGAGTCAGGCGCTCCCCGCCGGCCCGAGGGTCCCACCTGCGGCCCCCGGCCCCCACCGGCCAAGCGGCCACGGGAGCGCTCGCTCCCCCGCAGTCCCGCCGCACGGCGAGCGCCGCGCTCCCAACGCGGCCGTGAACAGTTTAATTATTTTTTAAAAAAAATCTATTTTTCTAAGGGAATACGCTCCTCCTTCCCTCCCGGCTCCCTGCCTCCCGCGCCTCCGACTCCTGCTCTTGCACCGCCGCCGCTCCGGCTGCCGGCGCGGACAGGTGCAGCGACCCGCCGCCACAGCAAGTTCGCACTCACCGCTCGCTGCCCGGCGCCGCGGCGGAGGGGGCGCGGGGCTGCCCCGGCGCCCGGCTGCGGGGCCGGCAGGCGGCTGCTCTGTCCCGCTTGCCGGCTGCGGAAGGCGGGCTGCGCAGCGCCAGCCGCCCCTCTCTTCCCCAGGCTCGCGAAGTTTCAGCAGCAGCCGCCGCCGCTTCACGCCGCGGTCTCGCTCAGCCCCATCGCTTCCTGCTGCCGCTCGCCGCCGCCATGACAGCGCCGCGCCGCCGGGGCACTGCCGGGCGGGGGGCCGTGCGCCTGCGCGCCTCGGGCGGGGCGGGGCGGGGCGCTGCCGCGCGGGGCGGGTGCCGCTGGCTCGCGCACGCCCAGGTGCGCCAGGTGAGCGGGGCGCGGCGGCGGGAGGGGGGCGAGGGGGGGGCTGGGGCCGCGGGAGCGGTGGCGGGAGCGCTCCGTCCTCCCCCCGGAGCCTCACCCAGCGCTTCAGCCCCGCCGCCTCCCGCCCCCCCCGCCTGCTCAGGAGGCGCCCTCGGCGGGGCTGCTCTGCCCGAGGGGGCGCGGCCGCCCTGGCGCTGCGTGCAACAACTTGCCCCAAACTTCCTTGCACTGTTCTGTGACTGAAGCCCGCCGTTCCTGAAGCAAATATTTTTTTTTTATTTTTTTTTCATGGGGAGGGGCGGCTTGTTTGGGTTTGTATTTTTTTAAGAATGAAACAAACCGTATAGGAGTCGCAGAACCGGCGTGCAGGAACGAAACCAGCTGCGCGCGCTACCTTCGGGGCCGCAAACGGGGGGACAGCGGCAGGCGGGTGGCACAGCGGGCAGCGCCTTCGGGGGGGACAGAGGATGTGTAAGGGCTCCCGCCGCAGGGGGAGCGGGGCGGCTGCCCCCCGCCCCGCCGGGGAGAGGCACCCCTGTCGGAGCCCACCGGGGCCGGCCCGGGGCCCGACGCAGCCCCTTGGCGCCGCCGGAGGGCGAGTGTCACTGGCGGGCGGCGGTCCCCCGCCCAAAACGCCCCCCGGTCTCACCGAAGGACGCGGCAATGTTGAAAACCGGCGCCCCTCAGCCCCCGCCGAGTACCGAAGCCCACTGGCGTCCCGCAGTCGGCGGTCCCGTCCCCGGGGGGCGGGAAGGCAGAGGCGCCGCCTGCCCTCCCCGCCGCCGGGCCGGGCTTCCGAGCCGCGGGGGGGCCGCAGCTCCCCGGGGCCGGCCCAGCGGCTTTTCCCGCCGAGCGGCGGCCGCTCCCGGCCGGAGCTTGTGCAGCGCCCGAGGGGAGCGGGCGCGCTGAGGGGGCGGGGGCGGCCCGGCGGCGGGGGCGGGAGCCCGGGGCTGCCTCTGGGCGCAGGGGCAGGCCGGGCGGGAGGTGCCCCTGCCGGCACCGCTGCCGCCCCGCAGCACCTGCCTTCGCAACCCCCCCTCTGCCCTCGTCCCTCCGTCCCGCACCTGCCGGGAGCTGCCGTGAGGGTCAGCCCGTAGCGCCCCATCGGATGGCACCCGAAAATCAGCGGGATGCGCGCTGCGGAGGGAGCAAAGTCCCCTTATTAAAGGCGGGGAGCAGACTCTGGGTGCAGCAGCTGTACCTGCCATCAGCGCATACGCTTGCACATGCAAACTGTCAACGAAAATCCGCATTGGAAACCTCCACGTAAAACCGCCGGTCCTGCTACTGGTGGTTGCAAAGCACCAGAATCGGTGCCCTTTCTGTGCTCCCTTCTGAGGTGACCTGAGCTACAAATACGAGCGTATATTTATCTCAGATGCAATGAACCTTTTGTTTGACCGCTTAAGTAAACCCATTTGTGTATATGAATATGGTGAATCTCTTGCAATAAAGAATTAAGAGGGTCTGCTCCTCTGGACTCTTCATTCAAGGAGTCTTCCGCTCTGCATTTTTAACAAGACTGCTTGCGTTAATAAGGATTATTCTAAGGACTGCGTGACCTCATAGCGGCTGTGGAACAGGCAGGCAAGCTTATGAGTTTTATTAACAAAGTATCACAGCAACATGACGGCATCAAAGGCTTCCCAAGGAAGGACCATTTCAGGGACCTGGGCGTTAACTTGCAGACAGGCAGATAGATATAGGACAAAAAAATAAATTTAAGTACATTTTAACACTTCACAAATATGATCAACATCCTCTGTGATATAAACAGCTGTCATTTTTTTAATTCTATGGAGGGAAAGGGAATGAACCTTTAGGTAAAAAAATTCCGTGTTTTGAAATCTGACTCTAGTGAAATTCCAAAGAGGCCAATGGGTGTTTTGTCTGGTAAATAAAAATTTCACCTTGTTCTTGATATTGCATCATGTTTGCGACAAAATTGTTTAAATGTATGCCTCCCTGACTGTGTTTACACAAAAAAGATGCAAACAAAAATCAAACCACAGTTCTCCTGGAAAATGGCTTTCTGAAGTGATGTGCAATGTTTCTGATAAGCATGCTAAAGAAGATCGTAATTATTACGTATTAACTATTATTATAACTTGATATATTATTATTAAATAATATTTTAACTTGGCCATGGCCTGGTTTAGGAACATCATACGTTGTGTGTGTTGGTATCAAATTTCCCATGGTTTTGGGGCAAAAAGAAAAGACAATCTGGAACATGTTCTATTATAATGCTTTTTCCATTCCTTTCCTATATAATTTTCTTACATTGTTATGTTTATCCAGAGAATGTATGTCAAGACTAGAGCATCTCATAGGTGCTTTCCTGTTTGAATTTCCAAGTCCTAAGAAAGGAGTGAGCTCCTTTTATCTTGCCTTTCTTTCCTTGTCTCCCTTAGTTACATACATACATGCATACATCATTAGGAAGAGATGATAATCTCTAATTTGAGTAGGAAACATCTGCAGTTTTTTCCTCAGAATTAGAAATTTTTAGAACTGTAGTGCTGACACGTTCAGTCTTTACAAAGCTACAGTGAGCTTGCGTGGTTATACACACACTGTGTAATCTTGACATATTAATCTTAGAGTCTCCTGATGCATTTCTTACGTGTGTTTTAGATTTCTCATGTCTGTTGCTTGAGCTTCCCTGGCTTCCTGAATCACCTGTTGTAGAAGAATGGCTGCAGAAGCATGGCCTTAGAATCTCTGAAGATCTGCACAATCCAGGCCTGGTATTAGAATAGGCCTGCAATCAGAATTGTACTGAAGTTGCTGTGCTGAAGTTAACGAGAAAGGTGGCCTTGAGCTATTCTTGAGTCCTGAGACCAAGTAATTACGTTGTGCCAACAGGCCGTGGCTGTAACAAGATACAGCTGCTGGGAAAGCAGGTGCAGGGCCAAGAAAGATGGGGACCGGTATGGGAAAATAGGGAGTAACAAACTACAAGGCTGAAGCACAGCAACACAATTAGCTACGTGGATAGAATGCTTATTTTAGTCATGATAATTAGGGGTGTGAGAACCGCGCGCGTTTAGAGACTACTAACCAGTTATATTTCTGCTTTACGAATATGCATGTGTATCGGTTCTATGTAAGTAGTGTTAGAAACTGATAAAGTTGAGCAAGGTGCATAACTCATATTGAGCGTCTTCTTGACTCCGGCGAACCCTTCTTCCAACAACCTGTAGTTTCCTAAAGTAATATCCTCCCTCTTATAAGGAAGACACAATTTTTATCTGAGCCTTTAAACAGGCTAAGTACACGTTTTTGCACTTGACTGGTCTCGAGTGTTAAAGGCAATGGGGTATGTGCATCAGTCAAGGCCGGTAATGTTCAGCAGACTGCCAGTTTAGGGTTCCAAAGACAATTGTTTTAATTTGATTTTTCAGCCATGTAAAACCAACATCAAATTCTCCAGGCGATCTGTTCTCTATTTGGGCTGGTTTTATGTTCAAGCAACCAAGGTAGTTGCCAAAACCCCACCACCCAGGATCTGGAGAAATAGACTACATTAGATAAAAGTTATTTAAAGTATAGCTGAGAATTGGGAGTAAACCTTGTCTTAATCCTTTGCCCTGAGTTCCCCAGTGTGAGTGCAAGTCTAATGCTGGTTCTACCTTCCACAATCAAACTGGAAATGTTGAGCTAAGGGAATAAAAAATGACAAAGTTTTCTCTAAACCTTACAACCCAAAAGAAAATCACAAAGCATGGATTAAAAATGAACTTAAACCCCAGACCGGGAATGAATGCCATAACATATTATAGAAAGTACCGGTAAAGTCTCTGAACTTGATTTTAAGAAAAATATACTTTGTTTAAATAACCTATTTAAAGTGTTACCACATGTGTTTGTTTAGAAGCTCTAATCAAGTCTTCCGAACCCTCTGTTTGGCACTGAGCAGACCCCATCCAGGATGCCGTGTCCCATTCTGTGCGCCCCAGTGTGAGAGACACATGGGTGTACTGGGGTGGGTCCTGTGACAGGCCACAAAGATGGTGAGGCCACTCAAGCATCGGATGCAAGAAGAGAAGCTGAGAGAGCTAGGACTGTTCAGCTGCAGGGAGAGAAGACTCGGGGGTATCTTTTCTCGTGTGTTACTAGCTAGTGTGGGGAGTAAAGTAAAGCAATTTTTTTTTTTAAAATGCATATGGTGAATTTTACTGATTTTTGTTTAGAAGTGTAATCAGCGTATCTCTTCATTTGCATCACATGTTCATGATTGGCAGATTGCTGCTATCAGTGTTTTGAAAGGCACTGAATTAATAATTGAATGCTTAATGAGTCTCAGCTAGGTGACATTAGAAAATGCATTTCCATTCGCTGAGGAAATCATTCTGGTACTGAGCTGAAGAAGCTGCTTTAGCTCATTTATTTGGTTCCTTCAGCTCAGAAAGGATCTTCAGAATGTCAGCGTAATTGCTTGCTCTATCCAAGCCATATCAGGAAATATCTCATGAACATTTACCAAAGCAAATTCTGAATAAACTTATGAAACAACTCATGGTGCACTGTTTTTAATGAGCACTCCTGACTTTTCCTTTTGAGTCATACGCCCTTATTTTGTTAGCCTTTTTTCCACTCCCTCATTTGCACTAAAAGGTGTAATTGTTGTTGTAAAAGTTCTTAAGAATCCAGTTTCTGGCAGCTCTGTAAGACATGTTTTCTTTGTTTTCTGCTTTGGTAGTTAACCCTGCGCTGTGTTTGAGCAGAACAAAGGTGTATAATATTAGCGTACAGAAGACACGACAAACCACATTTCTTTAGTAAGGCCCTATTCACCAAAACCTGAGTTCAAATGCCATATTCATCAGGTCAGGTACCTGTACGCTTGCAGAGTGTGCTGGAGGAAGGTGGCCTGGAGCCTGCACTTACCTGCCTTGTTGTGCTGGACCCGAAGGCTTCTGTGAGCTTCTGGAAGCAGCTGCTCCTGGCCTGGCAGCAGCTGTACCCACCCACCTTATTACACCTGCCTTGCACTGCAGTCATTTCTCAGGTATATTCAAACTCTTCAGCCAAACCTGATTTTGCTATTTAAAAGGCAAGAACTGAATGCAAAGAGTTCAAAAGAAGCAAAAGAGCTAGAAATAGCTTCATATTAGAGTTCTGAGAGGGATTATGAGAGGGTTTTGGTGTAAAACTCTAGTATGATCTCAGAGGATGTTTTGAAATCCGCAACAAATCACTTCTCACAGAGACTGGATTAAGATCTGTGGAGTAGAGTAAATGCAGTTACAGGCCTTTACTACATCACAGAAAGAAATTAGTAAGAAAACCTTGAATTATTATTATTTTTATTATTGTTATTGAAACAGTACCTATTGTGATGCTTCAGTCTTTCAGCTCCATTGTATAGTTACAACTGCAAAGATCAGAGATGCTCTTGTAATGAACGCATAAGCTATGTAATCTCTCTCTGGCTTTTAGTACTTCTCTGGATCACAATGCTGAAGTAAAACCAGAAGAGAACAGAAAAGCCTGAGGATTTTGGCTAAGCCATTGTTTCCCAGCGAGCATGCAGCAACTGAAAAAAAAGCAGCACAAAAAGAAAAAGGTGGTGCTGGGTGGTGTCTCTGAGAATTCGTGCTGTATTTGTTTTTCTTCTTTTTAAATAGCTTTTATATATTTTGGATCTGTATTGACTTTGGCTCGCCTGAAACTTCTATATTATAAGTACTAACTAATTAACTTGCATTTTAATCTGTCACACGATTTTTTATCACCTCATTTCCTTTTCAGTATAGCTCTCCCTGCAGAGAAGAGGTACTTGCACAGATTCAGAGGGAGGAGGCTCTGTTGGAGGGAGGTTTGATAGGACTGAGTGTAGGAGGGTGAGCAGGACAAGTAAGAGGAGGTGATCTTCATGTCCTGGAAGGAAGGAGAGGGACTGTATCAAAACAGTGAGGTGAATTTAACAGAGAACAGAACCGCAGAAAGTGGAAGCCATGGGGACAAAGAGACTGTTTTAATAGAAACAGGGATCAATGGCAAGGAGGTGAACAGGGAAACAGCCCATACAGAGAAGTAAAGAATCAAGGGAATCGGTGTTTTAGGAACGGAACGAAAAGAGAGTGAAAAGATTTAGAAGACTGCAGCATTTACCAGGCTCTTCTAAACTGCAGTCTTCCATAGGATTATAATAACCATATAGCAAGGAACATTCTTTTACATATTTACTTACTTTAAGAAATCACAATAAAGTGATCAAGGATTGTCTGAATAGATGAGCTATGGTATTTTGTATATCAAGGCACTCAAACTGAGTACTTTGCAAGGCAGCCACGTGCTGGCAGACAATAGCTTACAGTTAAGCATCAGGCATTGTGAAAGTTAGTATTTCCTGAAGATACAAATCTTTTTGCATAATCCTTTCTATATTATCCCCTACATCCTATCCCTACTACATTTATGACACCAGAGATCCACCACTGATCTCATTACTCCAGTCAGCACCAACTGAAAACAAAAAAAAATCGTACCTCCTCCTCAAAATGCTGTGAGTGTCTAGCTAACTCTGAGGAAAATAGGAGCTCTGCAGAAAATCTGGAATCTGGCAGACGGGGTTGGATGTGGTATTATGACGTGGCAAAAGTTTGACTGAACTTAAGAAATTAATTGAGCAAAGGTAGATCTTAACAATTTCCATGGCACGATGTCCATCTCAGTTTGGCAACGCTGGACCAGATGGTAATTCACTGATAAGTGGTGCTACTGACGTTACAGCAATTAATCTGTTGGAAATGCCAAAACGGAACACAAAGCCAGTCACAGCTATTACCTAGATGAATACCCTGTGTGAAAATTATTTTCTTTGTGTTAATAAGACTGAATTGTGGGACAAGTCGATTGAGTTGTGTAGTAACTTAAATATGATTTCAAACTATCACCCAAACCTGCCGATTATAACGTTTCCACTAAAAGCTAGACCACTACCTCTCTGCAGCTGCCAGCCACCTGCTCACCTAGCTAAGGGATAAGCTAATCTGTTCCCCTTAATGAGGATTAGCCACCATTATGGAAATTTATCTACAGATAAATGAAATTAAACTTGTGATACACTATTGTACTTTATTCAAAAATCATCAGTATGCTAGCACTTGGAAAGCTTGCAAAAATTCTGAGCCAGATTCTGACTTGCTGCAGCCACATTGTCCTGAATGAGTATCTAGAATCATCTTTCATTACTGCTATCTACTGCAGAGTTTCACATACATACTTAAGGATTGTTTCACTGCACTGGTACTTCAATCCTGATAAATGCACAAAGGCCCCACGGATCCAGAGTTTTTCCAAAATTTAGTCCAGTGCTTCTCATAAATCCTAAATTCACACAGAAATTTTCAAGATAAAACATTCCTGATAGACTTTGGTTTTCGAATTCTTGTCTGGAAGGCTAGAGAGATGTTTGATAGGATTGTTTTAATCAAGTACCCACATCAGATGAGGAAGCTGTACGCTTCAGATCAGTGACAAATGCCAAAGGAGGAGGCAAAAAGAGTAGAAGGTTAGCAATGCACATGATTTTGTCATTATTTCTAGGCTGGTTAGGAATGGCCATTTTTCATATGGGAGTAGAGAGATGAGAGAATGCTGCAAAAAGAATCACAGGATTGTGATTATCTAACAGCCAAGCGGGCACTGGAAACCTTTAGGCAGAGCCTCACTGATTGTGGCACATGCCGGCACACAGACCTCTGCCAAGCAGCCTGCTGTCCGGGAAAGAGCCAGGAGCCGCTGCTGTGGCGGTGGCTTTCAACAACGACTTCAGCTATTGCACTTCTTCTTCTTCAAGCCTGGCCAGGGTCCCCAGAGCACGTACCAGAGGTCTTTGTGTAGGTACTCAGTGAATCCTCCTTCAGTTAGTACGGTTTGTGTGATACCTCATATATCTGAGCGAAGACTAACAAGCAAGGCTATTCCACATTCTACGCTTTGATAATTCTGAGATAAAATCATTATGTCCAAGGCGGATTTTTTTTCCAAGACTCTTGCCTTTTTTTGAATTCTAATTTTTTAATTACTTTGTCAAATTCACTACTAATGGGTTCCCTTTATCATAAAAAAGCTACCTTCTTTCTTCATGTTACGTTCCTTTGTTACGTTCTTATGAGCTTGCAAATCTGTAAGCACTTTTCTCCATTTGCAGGCCAATGTGGGGAGGTCAGAATGTTTATAAGGACCTGGAATTCCAAAAAATTCATTTTGTATTTTCGTTTTGATTATTGCCACTTAAGCATAATGACAACATCCATCCAGTTGAAAGTTCAGTTGCATTGGAAATTGCTTTTTTTTTCAGTGAACCACTGCTAATCAAAAATGTATGAGCAATGTTTCATAAGTAAAAAAGCAGTAAAATAGTCTCATAAGTAAAATAAAATAAAAAATGGAGAGTGAACAACTTTCTGTTCTAACGTGGCCATCTGTCATTTATAAAGACATCACCCCATTAACCTGTCTAATCAACTCCATTCTTTTTTCAAAGTTGGTTAAGTAAGTTTACGAGGAGACGTGGATGTTCTCTTGATTAAATCTGTTGTAAAACAGCCTCCCTGGTGTTCTGCTTTGTGTGCCTTTACACATATAAAGGTAATTACAAGTACATATCACTACTGTAAATTCCATGCTTGTCATATTACAGTACATGACATTTTCATTTCCTCCTGGTGAAAATGAAATCCGATATTTTCTGTTCAAGCAATAATGACCAATTAGAATTCGTTATTATTAATGTTCGCCCTAAAGTGCTCCAAGTCATGAGGTGGTTTCCTCCCAGACAGTTGAATTTATAATGTGGAAAAAAGGGGTTTGACATGTTGCTTTACTACCTTCAACCATTCCCTCTCCAGCCTGGTTATTCCTTCAACAAACTGGGAGATCCCTATGGAAAACCCACAACGTAGGGAAGAATATTACTGAGTTCAGGTTTAAAGTGGGGAGCTGAAATAACTGATTCTTCTCCGCAGCAACTTCTGAAGTCTGTCTCTGACCTTTCCTCCCTGACATTTTGCTTTTATTGCAGGGACCAAAGCTTAGCTCTCTTGCAAGTAAATGTAGCCCTGCATAAATTGGGCTCAATTAATTTGCATCAGTTGTGATGCAATGTGGTCAGCTGTCTTCATCGGGATTTCCTCAGTGCCTTCAGATCCTACCAGTCATGGGGAAACTACTGGAAATTGACCCCTCAAAGAACCAGCCAAGCAATGAATTCCAATAACTGTGCTCTGCCTGGGAACCACAATAGGAAGGCTTCTACCATATGAAGTCAAATTTTATGTAAATACTGAATACGTTTTAAACGCTTTACCAGTCACTTAAATAGGTTCCAAATAGGTTATATTTAATAAAATACCAGCTTTATCACTGCCAATTTCAGCACTTCAATAATTTTTTTTTATTGCTTGATTCTTCTGTTGTTTAAAATAAAATGTGGGTCCTCAAATGCTGAGATAAGTAGATTTACTCATACAGAAAAAATTTTTTTAAAGACTCTTCAGTGGTGATGGAAAGCACGTTTATTTTCAGAGGAGTACTGAGCACTTGGGCTGAGAACCAAATCTCTTTATATTCTATGTGAAATCTTCCCTCTAGAAACCTTCCTCTCTAGAGGTAAAGGCAGAGACAGGCAACGCAAAAACCCACAGCAGAGAGAGGAGGAAAGACAATTCTATATCACATGTGGAGCGAGAAAGGGTTAAAAAAGAGCAAGCAGTTGGAATTATGTCATGACATACCAGATGACAGAAAGCAGATGACAGCTTTTGGGGTGCTCCATTTGGAAGACGGAAACGAATCTGCTGTGCTCTCACCGAAATGCCATGGAGAGGGCCAGCAAAGAATCGGTTGGGGAGGATTACAGTTCAGAGAATGGCCAGCACAGCTTTTGTCAGATCTCAGGGCGTTTGAAATTCAAAGGCAGCCTAAAAATAATCAGACAAAAAATAAATATCCATAACCTTCTCTCAAGCACAGACAGAAGCAGGGCAAATTGCTCTCTGAATCTGGCAGGCCACTTTTTCCTCTCTCGCAGTCCATGAGCACATGTGGCACAGTCACAGACATGAAGGAGCAACTGTTTCATGACCTTTTCCTCTCCTCCAAGGAAACTGACACTTTGAAAAACAAGGAGTAAGCTTATGCCATCTTTACAGTGTGAAGGCAACTGGATGTAATACCGTGCAGCAGCTAAAATTCTAATCCAGTGTCGGCAATTTTAAAAACTGAGTGTATTTGCACAGTTTGAGATCTACTTTACTGGCTCTTGCCTTACAATTATTATTTTTTTTCCCTCAAAAGTGAAGGGAGCTAATAGTAGCAGTAGCAAGAGAGCAGAAGCAGCAGGGGCAGAATGAAAATTCCAAACTTCAGCTTGTGGAGGCAGCTAGCAGCCAGGATCTCGTGGGAGGGTGCTCTGAAAAGCCAAGAGCCAAGGAGAGCTGGCCAGCCTTGGAGGCTAGCCTCCCGAATGCAGAGGAGAGGCCGTCCTGAACTGCAGGAAAATGGGTGTAGATAGCAGGCGGCTGGACTGGCTGAGCAGGAAACTCCCAAGTTCGGATGTGTAAAAGGAAGTGTATGGGGCTGGAAGTGGGGGTGGGCTGTGTATGGGGCTGGAAGTGGGGGTGGGGCTGGAAGTGGGGGTGGGCTGTATATTGGGGCTGGAAGTGGGGGTGGGCTGTGCAGTAGAAAGATTGTGGCTAGGCAGGGACAGAGCTGGGTGTTACATGCTGTCACATGTTTCCCAGAGAGGCTGTGGAGCCCGCAACCTTGAAAATTCAAAAAAATTGAATGCCTAAGACCCTAAGCAACCCGACTGCCCTTTGAACACAGACCTGCATTGAGCAGGAACCTGAAGCAGGTGACCTCCTGAAGGCCCTTCCAACCCAAGTTACTCAATGACTCTATATTCTTCCTAGAATCAAGAGTTGTACAGGCTCAGGGTCATGTCCATCTGAGTTTCCGTTATCTCCACAGAAAGGCTACTCACAATTTTAACTTAGACATATGAATGCAACCTAGTTTAATCTTAATCCTTCTGTTTCATTTCTGGCAGTCTTTCTTTTCAAATTGTGTGAAATTTATGCACTACTATGTGGGTTTCTTTCTTGGAGGAGATGTCAGTTTTCAAAGCAGAATCTACATTGTCATGAGGATTTTAAAGATGGAACCAATTAACAGACTGATTTAATGTAAGGTAAAATTGTTTTCTTCAAGAAATACAGACCAGAGGCTACCTTTTAGTTGCTTCTTTCTATGTATATAGGCAGTTTATAAAAGTATAATGTGACATTTTGAAATAAGAGGTACTTCAGGATATGGTTAAAAATTGTCTCATTTTGGCCATTGGTTTACAAATATTTTAAGATACCCTGTCACATCAGCAGAAAAAAAACCCTGTGTGTTAGCAGAATGCAAAATAGACAATATAAGAGTAGCAGGGATTTTCTACAACATTCACTACACTCCTTATTCAACAAATTACATAAATGGGTCTAAAAATATTTACAGCAGGGAAGTGGACTGGATGACTTCTTGATGGCAATTCCTGTAAAATATTTCAGAAATTTCTTTGTCAGTGTATTACATTATTAAAGACCTGAGCCCAGCCTTGAGAAGTCATTCTGTGTAAGCCCATGCCTATTGGAATACACTGAGGTATCTTCAGTTAGAACACCATATTTAGCTGAAAGAGATCCAAAAAAAAAGGGCAAGGCGCAGGTTTGCGAATTCTGGCAGTGCAGCTGGACTGGTTTTGAGGGCAATGCCATCGGTGGTTTTTTCCCCCCTCTTTTCTTCTGAGTACGCTTCCAGTGGAATGGCAAGGGTATTTATCCATTTAAAAAGGATCTCTTTTTTAACTTGTTTGTATCTTAAAAGGATACAAAATTAAAAGAGAAGCTATCATTCAGCTGCATAGAACCTCACCGTCTGAATTTATAAATATTGTAAATTGAAGTCTTGCTTAAAGAGAGGAGCAAAAACTGAATAAAGAGTTTGCAGTTCAGCTGTAGAAAATAAACATAAGTATCTACATGTTTTTAGAGGCTTGAATCCCAGCGTTAGAAGAGCGTGAATGTCATTGGGGACTGGGTATCTTGGCAGTGCTGGGTTAATGGTTGGACTTGACGATCACAAAGGTTTTTTCCAACCTAAACAATTCTATCATTCTATCATTCTCTGTAGTATTATTCTATCAATAAGTCTTCTTTTTGAAAAAAAAAAATTCCACTAAGATTATGACTGCCAGATTTCCTACACCACTTGCTACCCTCAAATATTTTGGAGGCTCCCATTATCTTAACACAAGTTGTAAAAGAGATTATTTGGCCCTGGGACTATGTATGTGCCGGTTACTATGATGCGTCAGACAACTGGTAGTTTGAAGATCACAATTTGAAAACCCTTATGTGGGTAAATAACCATATTCTTCATTTACTACATTAATTTAACAAGTCACATTGTAAAATTGTACCGTGAGCCACTCTTGATCCTTGAGATGAAGCACGTTACTCTTCAAATAATGCTTTACAATAAAATATCTATTCCTTGAAGGGAAAAAAAAAAACCCAAACACAAAAACGAACCAAAACCCCAAACCACAGAAATATAATAATTTAACTGTGGTATCTGTTCTTTCATATTTTTAACATATCCACCTAGGACAACTGACGATTGGGTAAATAGACATTCAGCCATCTGCTTTCTAGACAAAAACTTTTAAAGTCACATTTTCTTAATTTGAAGTGGGTGATGGATAAAATGCATGAGGAAAGTCAGATTTTTCTGCCAACTACAGCATAGTGGAAATCTTCTTGCATAATGAAGTGTTAACTAAGTCATGCTTCTGCAGAATGATTTAAAGTGTGATTCCACCACCAAAAGGCTGTAAAAAAAGCAGGGCTCCATGGTGTCTCAGTAATTTCAGCATAAGATATGCTGAGTTTGCAAGGAAAAAAGGCAGGAATGTTTGGTTTGGGAATTTTTCCCCTCCTCATTTCCAGTCCTCCAAACTCCTCCTTTGGGCTTTTTACATCTCATGCATCATTAGCTAGAATAAATTATCATCAGACTAAATTGCATGATTAACTGTAGCTGAGCTGGTGGCAGAGAGAGAGAGGCTTTAACGTGCACCATAGAAAATTTGGCAAGAAATAACCTCACTAGGACACTTTTACAAAATGATCTTTTATGGAAGAATCAGAGCTTTAAGAAAAGCATCAGAGATAAAGCAAGCTTGTATAAAAAGATGCATGATATCCCAGTTTCAGGAAAACTCACTACAGTCAGAAAATTACGAGTTTTATGGATAAATTTCAGACTGTTATATAGAACACTGGAAAAAGAATTCAGAGAACTGAGAAACACACATTCAAATAAAACATTGATAATCAGTTATTTTCTTAGGAAAAAAAAAAAGTAGAAAGAATAGATTTTGTGCAATGCAAATATTTTACACAGAAATGTCCTAAACCAGGTAAATCTGAATAATCCACTGAAGTGTAATCTAAAAGGGCCAAGGATTATGGATTGCAGGCGCTATCTGCACACACCCCCCCTCCCCATTCAATCTGCAGAAGTAAAAAATGAAGAGGCAGAATATAACAACCGGTCTCTATGCCCTACAGAGACCAGATTTAATTGCACAGAGAGACCATGATTTTCATCTAAACAGCTTTCTGCTCTTTAAAACACCTCCAGCCATAGATCTCTTAGTACCTTTGGCTCTGCCTGTGCAGAATCTCTCCAATCCACGCTCCAAAGCAGCAGGAGGACATGGATGGTGACTTTCTGGGGAGAAGGCAGGTAAGGCTTCTTGGCACCTCCCTTCCCTGCCTGTTCCCCGCTGCTGGGGAGGGGGAGAGCCACAGCAAAAGGCTGTGGCTACAGCAAGTAAGACAAGAAAGAGGTGACGGACTGGAAATGCAGCGTGCTACCCTGTTATTATGAACACTGGGAAGCAATCCATGCTAGCAGTAGTTTTTTCTTCGTAATTTATGTGTTACGCCGTAATGTTTTGCTACAGTGGGATTTAAACTATTCAAAGTATTTCTAAATAACAAGGACCCACAAAGGAAGAAATCTGGATTCATACAAGGGAAGAAATCCAGATTCATACAAGGGAACAGGACAACACAGAGTCCTCACGTAAGCCAGGGTTCTAAGGAAAATATTGTCTATGAGGTATAAGGCTGCCTGCACCTAGATTTACACTGTGGTGTAAATACTTAGAGCTAGCTAAATAATGTAAATTTGAAGCAAAATCAAAAGTAGAACATTAAATAGGCTACAGTGGAGCTATGAAAAAGCATATACTCACCAAGAATGAACACTGCCTGGCAGAGAACTCAGACCCTGTTTTTTTCTGCCTACATTACACCTGAACTGTTGGCTAATGTTACTCCAAATGACATTTAGGTTTGATTAATCTATTCCTTAACATCTGCTTGTTGCAGGCAAAAGTGAAGAGTTATACAGAACAAACCTTAATATTTTTCCTAAATAAGAGGCTTTTATGTATAAGGTTAACTTATCTGAGAAGGGGAGAGGGGAATTTAAAACAGAGCTGCTTGTTTTACTTTGCTTGTAAGGTAGGAGCAAAGAGAGATTTGGGGGCAGTATCTATTATGTATGCCTTCTGACAAAATAAAAGGGAAAATTGGGTTTTTTACATCTAGAAAGTAGTTTTCCTGATTTAGACACTAAGTAAAATGCTAATTCCTTCCTCAAACATATGTACATAAATAAGTTATATAAGAATACTTATTTTGTTGTGCAGTATATTCATAAATATTAGATAAAAAAAAATCTAAGTTTCAGAAAGCAACAAAAGCTAGCCAGATCTCTTGAGGTTTCCTTTTATTAAAATAAATCTGTAGCCTTGCTTGGATTCTTAAAAATAATTTATGTCCAGAAGTTAAACACATTTAAATAAATTGACTGTATAGCTCTTCCAAAGTAAGAAAGGTCCAAAACTACAGTCAGATTTTTGGAGAAAGTTTCTTGGTTTTATTCTGGTGTGTTAAAAAGTACATGTTAAATAAAGATGGTTTCTGTTGATTACTTGATAAAGGTTTGTATGGTGCATGTATTAAAAAAAATTGCAGGTTTCTATAGAAGAGCCTGTTTTGATAGGCACTGCCAGTTTTCACCAGTGGGTTAAAAAAAAAACAACAAAAAGAAGTACCACAAGGCTAAATTTCTTAGGAACACTTTAAAAAAAATCTTTGATACATGTAGCAAGAAGAAAGTGTTATTAAAAGGATGATAATTTAACTAGAACTAATAGAAATCCATTTTATTTACACTGGAAACCTAAAAGCTGAAAGGACAAGACTGAAAAAGACTCTCATTCCCCTTTTTTTTTTAAAACCGGTCACACCCTGAAGCGTTGACTGAGCTGTACACTGTTAGCTCTCCTTGACTTGAAAGTCGCCTGTGCTGT